>NC_079493.1:16589905-16829034 GCF_030052815.1 Hevea brasiliensis | reverse complement strand
ATAAATAGGGGTAAAGGGTTAGCCAGGTTCCCTCTTATCCCATTTTCAGTTTCTCACGAACAAACCCAAAATCCTCTCATTTTCTCAAGTTCTTTCGACGCCGATCAGACTCCGGTAAGGGCTTTGATCTTCTTTTTAGTTTAAATTCTTTGTTTCCTTTGAAAATGAGTGGCGCCAAAGGTCAGAGAGCGACGAGCCCTCCTTCCATTCAGTTCTCGTGGTCGTCTGATGAAGATGAGGTGGTCGAGCCGAGCACACAACCAGAACCTCCTAGGGTCTCTATTCCAGCTCGGGGGCGGATCGCACCATCAAGGCATGCACCTTCTTCAGGGAGGGAGAATCTTCCTATGGACGAGCTGCCATCGATCTTGCAAGAATCCGATCTGCAATCGTTCAGCTAGGAGTACAATATTCGTCCTGATTCGTACGAACTTATCCGGTGTCATGGCGATCATCGAGCCGATCACTTCTTTGAAGAGAATGACATGGTTATGGTATACGAGGAACAGTTAAAGGCCAGTCTTCGGTTCCCTCTGGATGACTTCTTCAAGGAGGTCCTAAAATTTCACCGAGTATGCATTGCTCAAGTTCACCCTAACTCGTGGCGGATCTTAGTAGCCTTCCGAGGCCTGTGCCGAGCTAAGGGAATCAGACCTACGGCTAAGGTGTTCGCCGAACTGCACAGGCTAACTCGCCGAAAGGACGACGAGCACTGGTTCTTTCAGGCGAAGCCTCATTGTGGGCTCTTTACCGATCTGCCTTCCTCCCTTAAGAATTGGAAGAACCGCTTCTTCATTCTGAGGAGCAAAAATCCGACCTGCTTTGAGGACTTCCGTGTGGTGGCACCAGGGGCCCTTGATTCCGAAGCGTATTACCCTGAACAAGGAGGAAAGCCTAATAGTGATGGAATTGAAAAATCAGGCGGCCACTCAGAAGTTCTCCTGTTTAGATGCGGTGACTGCCGAGCTGCATCATTGGACGATGGAGTTGATCACGGGCGAAAGTCGCGGGCTTCAGCTCTCTGATCTTGGCATCGGTATTTTCTATTTCTCAGATCTTTGGACCTTAGCGATCTCACTGACCTCTTTTTTGTGCAGGTATGGCGGGTGGTGAGGGTTCCAGGAAGCGGAAGAAAGAAAGGGAGATTTCCCGGAAAGTGAAAGAGATGAAGCGTTCGGCACTGCTTCAAACACCCGGTCATGAAACTAGGGAGACGCAAGGAGGCCCGGCCCGACCTTCGGGACCGCCAATCGCAGAAGCTGTCCGATCTCCTCCTCAACGAGAAGAGCCGCGTCCACCTCCTCCAGTTGCTCCAAGCACAGAAGGGGGTCGTTCTCGACCTCCTGCGAGGCCCCCTTCTCTTGGCGCTCAAGTGCTGATTGCTTCCCTGGAGAACAACCGGACTGTTCGGGAGAACCCCGATTTTGCCAAAGTCTTGGGGTCTTCCATCTGCCTTCGGGAGGATCGGGACGGTGTCTCGGACAATCTCGGCGACATCGGACCCGATCCATTAGTTTGAATGTAGAGTGCACGTGAACCAAAGACGTAGTCCGGGAAAAGGCTCACCGCCTGGGTAAGGAGGTCGAGAAGAAGAGTCAAGAAGTGGCATCCCTCCGATCCCAACTCTCATCTGCTCAGGATTACATATCTCAAATTGAGGGGCGCATGAAGTACTATGAGGACAAGCTGGCCGAACAGACTCATGTTCTGGCTGAAAGGGATCATGCCCTTAAAGAAGTCCAGGCGCTCCGGGCCAACGAAGCCGCTCAGGTCGCTCACCTTGCTGAGGAGCTTAAGGCAAAAGATGAAGAGATGGTGACAGGAATAGCCGGTGCTTATGTGAACGCTCACAAGGATCTCTTGGCCGAGCTCCAGAAGCGTTACCCAGAGGAGGACTTTTCTTGGATGGCCGACCTGGCTCCCGGAGGCGAGGAGGAAAGCGAAGAGGAGGCCGAGGATGAGAGAGAAAATGAGCAAAATGTAGATCAGGCTGGGGGTGATCCCCCAGCCGAATGACTTGTACAAATTTTTGAAATGAAATGAAGTGGAATGCCCTTTTTGTTCGATGAATGGTTATGATCGGAAAATTTCTAAATTATTAAACACTTGATTGTCTGAGTATGTTGAAATAACTGAAAATGATTATTAACCTAAGTGTGAGAGATCGGAAAACACAATGAGCATGAGATCGGTAAACGGGACTTGGTCAAAATCGGCTTAAACACTTAGGATCGGGGTCATCATTAAACCGGTATGGAACCTTTAATCATTCTTAAACTTTTGAAAGAGAGATCGGCAATAAAACTGGTAAGAAGAGATCTATTGTCAGTTTATTTCGTTTGCCAACAGAGATCAGGAATATACTTGACTGGTCCGGAGATTCGACAATGGGTTTGAGAGATCGGTGAGCGATCTAATAGACTGGTAAGGCTTTGACTGATGTGAGGACTTAGCATTGATTCAATTCTTTATGAGGGGAGATCGGAAATGTGACTGTCTATCAAAGAGGGATCGAAAATGTGATTAGCTGTCACAGGGAGACTTAGTACTGGGGGTCGGTTTCAAAGTTTTATTGATTTTGGGGATCGGCCAAAATATGGTGTCGACAGGAGGAGGAGGAGATTAAGATTTATTTATGCTTATAGAACAAGGAAATAATATACAAATAAAGATAGAAATAAAACATAATTTAAATAATTAAGATTTATTTATACTTCACATGCGATTCTAAAATTTAATATGTTTTATCGTAATTTAGTCTTCTTTGGAAGTGTTTATTTCGCCAATGTACAGTAATAATGTACAAAGAAAAATGATGTAAAAATAATAAATATATGCTTATACTATCATGTAAGTCACATTTGCAATATTTATGTATGTTATAATTTTCTTTGCTAATCTTTTAGCATTTTCTCAATATTTTCTAGGTTGTCTCAGATTATTTCATAATAAGTAAATTTTGATATCGGTCCAGTTCATTTCGATTCTTTCTAATAAATAATTATTCTAATTTATTTTAGGTCAACTTGCTCATTTATTTAATTTCTAATATTTTTTAATTGCTAGTATTCTTAACTTATTTCCATAAATTTCACTGCCCAAGTAACCTATGACAGGCTGACTAAACTGGATAACGGGTCGTTGGCACTGGACACCGTGGTGCCTCGGGCCGTCATACCATGGGACGCAGAACGTCAACCACGTATGCAGTCAGTATGGCTAAAAAGCCATGATAACACATAATTGGGCATAAAAGCCATAAATGTTAGCATAAAGCCATGAATGCGGGCATAAAGCCATGAATGCGGGCATAAAGCCATGAATACCGGCATAAAGCCTTTCGCAGTACTGCTAAAACAATACCCTATTGGCATGCCAAACTATCCAATCTGACACACATGTCTAGGCAATACAAGGGCACATAATATCATTAAATATTAATATATTGTGTTTTATGACTTCATTATTTCATGATAAATTTCAATTATAATTCATACATTCATTTGATCATTTATATTATCACAATTCACATCAATTATCCTTTTATGCCATTGTACTCAAAATACTTCTCCTCTCTACAATAATGAGAACTAATGTCTCATTCATACATTAATATGGTTCATTTATTCATTCATTATGTTATTCTTATTGATCACATTTCTAAACAATGGTTCACATGTACCATTGTATTCAAACATTTTTCCTTTCTCATTTATACATTCAAGAATCTACTTATGTAATTACAAATTTTATATTTCAAGTTGAGTTACTAATATTTTATGAATTCCATTTGTGATGGGCATATAAGCCCTAACTATCTATTCACATCAATTAGGTGACTTATTTTTCATGTTTCAAGTAATCAATGAACATTTCATGGATTTCAAATTTATGGTCTTAATTTCCTTTTTACAATTTTGACTAAGATGCATAGTCCACATTTGTCATACAATTCTAAGCATTTAAGCTTAGAATTGATTCTAAGTCTTTATCTTAGTTTGCTAATCATTTTGATTACTATTCACCTTACTAGTCAACCAAAATGTTGAATTTTTAATACATAATAATTTTATTGAACCTAAGTTCTCCAAGATACCACATTTTGCATTTAAAATTTGTTGGTATTGGTTGCCAATACCATTTCCAAGCTTAATATTAATTGGGCAGAATTTTCAGTTTTCATGCCTTATATTTACTGTTCCATTAGTCATTTTTACAGTGGGAATTTGGAAAAATGTTCAACATGAAAGTTGTTCCTTATTTTGTCTAGTTGAATTTCTTTTTTTGAATCACTCCATTTGGAGTTTTGTAGCTCAAGTTATGGCCTAAAAACCATGACTGGCCGGATTGGGCAGAACCCAAAATTCTGGGTAAAATTGTTTCTGGCAGATTTGGTAACTCGAGTTTGGTTGGCAATTTGACTGGGTTATGATCATAATTTGGGTCAGGTTTCTTCATGAAATTTGTTGGTCTATATCTCAACTTGTTTCTGGTAAAATTTCAGGTCAATTGGACTTTGCTACATTGAGTTATGGCCAAATGACCAAATACTGTTCATTTGGTCATTTTGCCCAGGCAGATTGTAGGTCACCCGGATTAGGGCAAACTTTTGGTCCACTTGATTTGGTTTTCTGGGCATGGTTTCTTCACCAAAGTTGTGCCATTATGTGTCTAGTTTCATGTCCAATTTCCCTTGAACCAATTGGAGTAACATAGCTCAAGTTATGACCCTAGGAATACACTGGACTCAAGTCCAGTATTCTGGCACATTGGGGGCAGCATACCACTTTCAATTTCAATACCACAATGGTCTCCAATTTAAGGTCAAAATTCATCAAATGGTCACTAATTGACCATTAGAATTTAATTTAAACATCTAAGCATTAAACCCACAATTAAATCTCAAAACCCTAACCCTAACAATCCATCACATTATCTAATATACACAAATCAACTTCTAACTCTAATATAATTATCAAACATCATTCCCAAGCAATTTAATTAAATCAATTCAAAAATTCTCAACCTCTCCCCATGGCTGCCAAAAATTAGAATGTTCATAACATGCATATTTTCTTCAAATTTTCTCCATTTTCTAACTTAACTCAAGGTTCAAATCAAAAATATAAAGGGAGAAGTAAGAGATTTAGCACTAACCTTGAATGGAGCCACTTCTAAGACTTCAAAACTTCACTTTCTTCCTTTATTTTTGCTGTCCAAAGCTTGCTCTAGGTGTGAGGACCAAGTTTTATGAAGGCATATAGGGGTTTTATGGTGTAATTGGCTAGGTTTTAGAGCTTGGGTGAGTGCATCAATGGAGGTCTCTCTTTCTTTCTCTCTCTCTTTCTTTTGGTGTGGCTGTTATGGAAGAAGAGGCTGCTGATTTTCTTTGTTTTTATCTCATATTTATTTCCTTTTTATCTCTTTATTTAATTTGTCAAATTGTGATTGGGTGTGGGCATGTTAATGACATCAAGTGATGTCATAATTCCCAATTTCTTTCATTTTTCTTTTCTTTTCTTTTCTACTCATTTTCAATTCAATTTTTAACAATATTTATTCATATTTTAGATCATAATAATTATTTACTTAATTGGACAAGTCGGCTAAAAATCATCTCTGAAGACGAAATGACCAAAATGCCCTCTGTTTGGCTTAACAGACTAAAATTGTCTGTACCGATCGAAAAAATTTTCTAAACCTTTTCTTGGCATTCTAATGCCATAGCAACCTTAATGACTCTTTTTTTGGAGTCTCAAAAATTATTTTATGAATTTTCTCCCGGGTCTAGGGCTCCTAGTTGCGAGAACCGCAACTTCCCATTAGGTTACCCATCGCTAGGGCACCGGCTTATTTAACTTGGTTGTATTTTATTTCTAAAATTTTTCCTAAATTTTTCTTATTAGTATTTGAGTTATTTATGACTCCTCGCTCCAGTCTAATTATTTTTCCAGACGTTCTAGCTGTTCGGACCGACACCGGTCATCAGAACAGTAGAATGTACGTAATTGCTACGGTGAGGGTGTTACAATTCTTCCCCTCTAATTTAAATTTCGTCCTCGAAATTTACTAGGTGTTTTGGATTCTGAGATAATTCTTTTACCTTTCTATTGCTCCCTCTGTTTACTTCTTTTATATATATGGTACTATTTAGTCTTTCCGAATATATCATTATACACTTAGGCATATCATAAAGGAAGTACTTTACCTCAAATTCACATTTGGGGCTTCTTGTTCCTCTCCGACTTGTGTGGCATTTGGAAGTGGTGTTACTGTTGTACTTGGTCCTTCCACGACCTCTGTCTTGGTCCGTGGTAAATTCCTCTTAGGACAATCTTTCAGACGATGGTCTATGGCCCCACATCTATAACAGGCTCCAGTCAATCCCCTACATTCACCTTTATGCCACTTGTTACAATGGCCACATTTTCTTGCTAGTCCTGGCGCACTCAGTATTAGTGTTTCTGGTTGATCTCTTCTGGGTATATGCCTGGGTTTAAATCTCCTACTTTGATCAGATGTCTGACTTAACTGTTCTCTCAGCCTCTTATTACTAGACTGTCCAAATTTCCTCTTTTGCTGATCACCACTCCTCTTCTGTTCCTCTTCATGAACACAGCTAATATATTTCTTTCTGAACTCTATCAGAAAGAATTCCCAAGTTACGTCGGTTGGTGGCACTACCTTGGTTACAACATCCCACCACCGATATGCAGCTTCTTGTAACAACGAAACTGCACACTCCAAACTTTGTTCTGGTGTGCAATAGAGCTGCTGCAAGACTCTTTTAGTCCTTTCTAACTAATACTCAGCTGCTACAGAATCATCTTCCTTTCTACCATTGAAATCTACAGCTCCATATTTCCTAATTTTTCCTAGAGGTGATTTTCGCTGAAGCAGTGGTGGAATAACCCCAGTCATCTGTTGAAAGAATTCAGTCATCTGCTCAAACAAGGCCTGTTGGGGTTGTACAGGCACCTCTTGCACTGGTGGAGCAGGATTTCCCTGATTTCCAATATCACTCCCAGTCGGGATACGACTTACTACTTCTTCTTCTACTGCCCTCTACGATTCTGAGTCCATACCTTAACCTAAAATAACCAAGAAAACAGATCTGCATTAGTGTCACCAAAACTCATATAAATGCAATGCATGTTATGCACACAATCTTATTCTATCTATCTATGCCTAGGAACGCCTAAACCGCGCTCTGATACCAATAAATGTAACACCCCTCACCTGACTACAGTGTAGCCGAGCAAGGCGTGCTACAATCGGTGCAGGAGCACCCTAACTTATCTTACTTTATTTCTTTAAAAATTTTGTTCTCGTTATATTTAATATCGATTATTTTTCGACGAAGAAACTAACGGAGTTTTCACTATTTCATTTTCGTTTGACGTGTTTTACTATTCATCTGTTTGAAAATTCACCAATATTTTCTAAGTATAATCTCATCCTTACTCATATCATCATTTGAAAAATCATTATGTAATTCAAATCTATACTCATTTGTACAAATTCATTCATGCTCCATTCTTATAGCAAAATTCTCAAATTTGCATTAATTTACATCATTTGCAATAATTAAATAAATCTTTAATTTACATGATATACAAATTAATTACAATTTGCTAATTTACATTGCAATATAAGAAATAGATAACATACACAAAATACATGTATGCTTAATGTGAGCCCTATCTACATGCATTACTGAGGAGGTGACAACCGTGAATACTCCAGCCACTTCTGCAAATCTGGACTCCAAAAATCTTAGTCAAAGTACCTACGCGAGGAAACAAATCCATCGCGCTAAGCATTGCTGCTTAGTGGTGCAATAATAGAACAAGGAAATAATATACAAATAAAGATAGAAATAAAACATAATTTAAATAATTAAGATTTATTTATACTTCACATGCGATTCTAAAATTTAATATGTTTTATCGTAATTTAGTCTTCTTTGGAAGTGTTTATTTCGCCAATGTACAGTAATAATGTACAAAGAAAAATGATCTAAAAATAATAAATATATGCTTATATTATCATGTAAGTCACATTTGCAATATTTATGTGTGTTATAATTTTCTTTGCTAATCTTTTAGCATTTTCTCAATATTTTCTAGGTTGTCTCAGATTATTTCATAATAAGTAAATTTTGATATCGGTCCAGTTCATTTCGACTCTTTCTAATAAATAATTATTCTAATTTATTTTAGGTCATCTTGCTCATTTATTTAATTTCTAATATTTTTTTAATTGCTAGTATTCTTAACTTATTTCCATAAATTTCACTGCCCAAGTAACCTATGACAGGTTGACTAAACTGGATAACGGGTCGTTGGCACTAGACACCGTGGTGCCTCGGGCCGTCATACCATGGGACGCAGAACGTCAACCACGTATGCAGTCAGTATGGCTAAAAAGCCATGATAACACATAATTGGGCATAAAGCCATAAATGTTGGCATAAAGCCATGAATGCGGGCATAAAGCCATGAATACCGGCATAAAGCCTTTCGCAGTACTGCTAAAACAATACCCTATTGGCATGCCAAACTATCCAATCTGACACACATGTCTAGGCAATACAAGGGCACATAATATCATTAAATATTAATATATTGTGTTTTATGACTTCATTATTTCATGATAAATTTCAATTATAATTCATACATTCATTTGATCATTTATATTATCACAATTCACATCAATTATCATTTTATGCCATTGTACTCAAAATACTTCTCCTCTCTACAATAATGAGAACTAATGTCTCATTCATACATTAATATGGTTCATTTATTCATTCATTATGTTATTCTTATTGATCACATTTCTAAACAATGGTTCACATGTACCATTGTATTCAAACATTTTTCCTTTCTCATTTATACATTCAAGAATCTACTTATGTAATTACAAATTTTATATTTCAAGTTGAGTTACTAATATTTTATGAATTCCATTTGTGATGGGCATATAAGCCCTAACTATCTATTCACATCAATTAGGTGACTTATTTTTCATGTTTCAAGTAATCAATGAACATTTCATGGATTTCAAATTTATGGTCTTAATTTCCTTTTTACAATTTTGACTAAGATGCATAGTCCACATTTGTCATACAATTCTAAGCATTTAAGCTTAGAATTGGTTCTAAGTCTTTATCTTAGTTTGCTAATCATTTTGATTACTATTCACCTTACTAGTCAACTAAAATGTTGACTTTTTAATACATAATAATTTTATTGAACCTAAGTTCTCCAAGATACCACATTTTGCATTTAAAATTTGTTGGTATTGGTTGCCAATACCATTTCCAAGCTTAA
Organism: Hevea brasiliensis; assembly: GCF_030052815.1. Classification (NCBI taxonomy): domain Eukaryota; kingdom Viridiplantae; phylum Streptophyta; class Magnoliopsida; order Malpighiales; family Euphorbiaceae; genus Hevea; species Hevea brasiliensis. The sequence goes on along the minus strand of NC_079493.1, from coordinate 16,819,699 downwards.
TATTAATTGGGCAGAATTTTCAGTTTTCATGCCTTATTTTTACTGTTCCATTAGTCATTTTTTCAGTGGGAATTTGGAAAAATGTTCAATATGAAAGTTGTTCCTTATTTTGTCTAGTTGAATTTCTTTTTTTGAATCACTCCATTTGGAGTTTCGTAACTCAAGTTATGGCCTAAAAACCATGACTGGCCGGATTGGGCAGAACCCAAAATTCTGGGTAAAATTGTTTCTGGCAGATTTGGTAACTCGAGTTTGGTTGGCAATTTGACTAGGTTATGATCATAATTTGGGTCAGGTTTCTTCATGAAAGTTGTTGGTCTATATCTCAACTTGTTACTGGTAAAATTTCAGGTCAATTGGACTTTGCTACATTGAGTTATGGCCAAATGACCAAATACTGTTTATTTGGTCATTTTGCCCAGGCAGATTGTAGGTCACCCGGATTAGCGCAAACTTTTGGTCCACTTGGTTTGGTTTTCTGGGCATGGTTTCTTCACCAAAGTTGTGCCATTATGTGTCTAGTTTCATGTCCAATTGCCCTTGAACCAATTGGAGTAACATAGCTCAAGTTATGACCCTAGGAATACACTAGACTCAAGTCCAGTATTCTGGCACATTGGGGGCAGCATACCACTTTCAATTTCAATACCACAATGGTCTCCAATTTAAGGTCAAAATTCATCAAATGGTCACTAATTGACCATTAGAATTTAATTTAAACATCTAAGCATTAAACCCACAATTAAATCTCAAAACCCTAACCCTAACAATCCATCACTTTATCTAATATACACAAATCAACTTCTAACTCTAATATAATTATCAAACATCATTCCCAAGCAATTTAATTAAATCAATTCAAAAATTCTCAACCTTTCCCCATGGCTGCCAAAAATTAGAATGTTCATAACATGCATATTTTCTTCAAATTTTCTCCATTTTCTAACTTAACTCAAGGTTCAAATCAAAAATATAAAGGGAGAAGTAAGAGATTTAGCACTAACCTTGAATGGAGCCACTTCTAAGACTTCAAAACTTCACTTTCTTCCTTTCTTTTTGCTGTCCAAAGCTTGCTCTAGGTGTGAGGACCAAGTTTTATGAAGGCATATAGGGGTTTTATGGTGTAATTGGCTAGGTTTTAGAGCTTGAGTGAGTGCATCAATGGAGGTCTCTCTTTCTTTCTCTCTCTCTTTCTTTTGGTGCGGCTGTTATGGAAGAAGAGGCTGCTGATTTCCTTTGTTTTTATCTCATATTTATTTCCTTTTTATCTCTTTATTTAATTTGTCAAATTGTGATTGGGTGTGGGCATGTTAATGACATCATGTGATGTCATAATTCCCAATTTCTTTCATTTTTCTTTTCTTTTCTTTTCTACTCATTTTCAATTCAATTTTTAACAATATTTATTCATATTTTAGATCATAATAATTATTTACTTAATTGGACAAGTCGGCCAAAAATCATCTCTGAAGACGAAATGACCAAAATGCCCTCTGATTGGCTTAACAGACTAAAATTGTCTGTACCGATCGAAAAATTTTTCTAAACCTTTTCTTGGCATTCTAATGCCATAGAAACCTTAAGGACTCTTTTTTTGGAGTCTCAAAAATTATTTTATGAATTTTCTCCCGGGTCTAGGGCTCCTAGTTGCGAGAACCACAACTTCCCACTAGATTACCCATCGCTAGGGCACCGGCTCATTTAACTTGGTTGTATTTTATTTCTAAAATTTTTCCTAAATTTTTCTTATTAGTATTTGAGTTATTTATGACTCCTCGCTCTAGTCTAATTATTTTTCCAGACGTTCTAGCTGTCCGGACCGACACCGGTCACAGGAACAGTAGAATGTACGTAATTGCTACGATGAGGGTGTTACAATATTTAATGGCTTACCAGTATGTGAAGTATGGTAATTTATTAGGTGTACTACGGGATCATGTTACATCTTACGGAGGAGTAGGATGTGACATGTTTAGTGGTATCAGAGTAATGGTTTTAAAGTAAATTTTGAACTGTGAATTTGAAATCTTTTTGTTGGTAAATACAACTGCTCAAATGTTTAATACATATAGTATATTTGCATCATAAATATGAACTAATGGAGAGAAATCTCCTTGTGTTGGTTGTACAAGAAATATAAAATCCTGTGAAAAGATATGGAAGAGAAGAATGAGACAATAGAACAGTCTGTGATGGCGGAAGTACAAGGTGAGGCCCCAGCACCTCAGAGAGTTGGAAGCCCGACTTTACCAGGCCCACCTATACAAATTATTGCACAAATGGCCCAGCAAATGGCCACTTTCTTTCAATAAATGGCTGATAATCTGTCAGCCCAATCCCAAGTACCAACCTAACCCCCACAAGGGTAGCATGAAATAGAGAAAAGGGAGAGACCTATGAGTTAGAGCTCGAATAGTCATTTGGGGAAGAGAAAAGAATTTGAGGAACCCCGAACTCATGAATATGATAGAGGCAGATCTTCAGGGCAGAGATCACCAAGACCTAGTCGTCAAACAACCAAAAGTGCCTATTCTGCCCGTATCTGCCATGTTTGTGGCAAGATACATGGAGGTAATTATTATAAGACCACTGGAGCCTGCTACAATTATAGTGAACATGGACATTTTGCTAGAGATTATACTAGAGCACTTCGATTTGCTCTCTGAAGTTCACAGACAGTCAGTAGAGGTTGAGATAGAAATAGAGGTGGTACTCCTCACAACCATAACATAGTGAATCAACCCGAATATAGTAGCGCACCAGTTAGAGCGTCCACTATACGCCAAGGAGAAAGAACAGACACTTCGGATGTAGCTATTGGTAAGTTTTTAATTTTTGAAAGAAACAATTAGTTATTATTTAATCCCAACACTACTTATTTGTATGTTAGTGTTGGAATTATATGTTCTGTTGCTATTCCTTTACAGGGGAATAAATTTTGATGCATTAGTGACTAGTCCTTTAGAATAGAAACTATGATAACAAGTATAATTGAAATTAATTTTGAAAGAGTTTGTCAGCAAAAATAATTGCTAGCATACAATAAATTGTGAAGCTAATTGGTGAGCCTATTTAATATAAGGCAAAAGGACCGAAAAGTAAGTTACAGTAATAGAATTGCTCTAGATGAGGGCAAAGATGTTATAGTTAGTAAATATCAATGGATATTGTAATCAGAATAATTTTAAGATATTAGTGGATTCGAGAAGGATAAGGTATAGGAAAATTTGATCTACTGGGATGTATCGTAGTAACTATGCAATGTTCTTGATGTTTATACTATAAGCTGCAGATTACAGTACTGACTTGAGATTATTGTGTAGAGCTACGTACTACTCGATAGTACACCAAGATGAGAATAGTTGCCAACGGCATCTGTTTTGGTATAGTTATGCCAGGACAGAATTTTATTGTTAGAAATAAGTTTGGAAATCCTACTTAGGGATTTAAAACTCAAAAGTTAGAATATCGAAAGGTTAGACCAAAACTTGAATAGTTGATAGATAAAAGAGTTAGAATATTGATAGATAAAAGAGTTGTGGAAGTGAAAATTTGAATAGTTGGTTCAAATGTAACAAAGAAATGTTATGAATATTAGTAAAAGGGTTGACTAGAATAGTTAAAGGGCCAAATCAGAGTAATACCGAAGTCTAGTGGATTTCTTAAGGAATAATAAAATGTGCTAAATTTCAACTCGACAGTCGAGTTAAGGAATTGAGTCAAGAAGGAAGATAAGACTGAGGAATGAAATAATTAAAGTTAAGTTATGGAATGAAAAGAGAAGTAAATAGGAAAGTAATTATGAGAATTGGTCAGAACAGAACCTGGAAGGTGCTGTGTCTCTACTCTAAGATGATGAGTATCAATGGTGGGACACAGTATCCAGTGAGGTGCAGTCAGAGCGGCGATGACTAAGATTTCATAGAAGGCTATTTCTGAGACAGTCAAAAGGCTCGAAGTCAGGGTGAAACCACGGGTGTATGCCATGAAGGCTAGAGAGGAGCCGAACCTAGATATTAACGAAACAACACAAGGAAATGAAGAAGCAAGGAAGTAATAGATGCATCAAGTAAATTTCGAGGACGAAATTTTTATTTAGAGGGGAAGAATTGTAACGCCCTCACTTTACGTAGTCCATACATTCTACTGCTCCGGTGACCTAATGTCTGTCCGGACAAGTCAGAATGTCTGGAGTTGCACTTCAATGATAATAAACAGGCATAAAATGATGAAATAAATAATAAGAAAATACAAGAAAAATTAAGAAAAAATAAAAGAGATGAAATGCAATTAAGTTAAACGAGCCGAAACTGTAGCGATGGGTGACCGCACTAGGAAGTTACGGCGGGGACCGTTGACTACCCTTGGACAGCAGGGAAATATTTTTGGGACCTAATTAAAGGTTTACTGAGGTGTAATTGACATTGGAAATGTCAAAGAAATATTTGTAAGTCGGTACAAATAAAAAACAAAAATTTAAGAAATCAGCGGGTCAAGGAATTAATCGGTAGCATCAAAAAATCGAAAATGCAACCCGAAGAGAGGCATTTTGGTCATTTGACACCTATAGTGGACTTTTGACCTAAATGTCCATGAAAATAAGTGGTATTAAATTTTGAAAATTACATGAAAAATGAAAATTAGAAATGAAATGTAAATAGTGAGAAATTAGGGTGTTAATTATAATTGTGGAAACTTAGATTAATAAAATGTTTAATTAAGATTAGTGCTCCACTAAGGGATTATAAAAGGCACATGAAGACAAGGTTTTGGCCACTTCACATCTTCTTCTTCTTCTTCATCTTTAAATAGCTGAATTCAATTCCAAAGGGAAACTCCATGGACGGCCAAAGCTTCAAGCTCTCTTCCACCAAGATCAAGCCATAAAATCTTCAAGGTTCTTTCATTAAAAGTTGTCCATACACCTTGGGGAAGAGATTGGGAACAAGAAAGGAAGGTCTTGGTGAAGATTTTCACAAGCTTCAAAAGAGGTAAGTGCTTATTTTCATTACTTGTTTCATTAAAGTTGTAATTGAGGTTATGGTGAGTTAGATTATGGAAAAAGTTGAGGAATTTGATGAGTATGGACAAGGTATTATTTTTGACAGCCATGATTGTTGAAGAAACTTGATGTGTTTTCACTTGAATTTGATGGGTAATGAGGTTAATTAGAGTGATTATATGTGTAAGAGCTTGATTTCTATGTATATGTGTGAATTGTGAATGTAAAGTGAGATTATGTATTGAAATTGGGAAGCTTGATGTATATGAGCAATTTGGGCAGCCTTGATGTACTTAGGAAGACTTTGATTTCATGTGTATTTGATGGTAAATTAAGAGTAATGGATTGTATAATATTGATATTGATTAGGTTTGAACAATTAAATTGGTTATGGGATAATTGATTGATTTGCTTGAATAGATGGATAATTGCTTGAGTTAAATTGTATTTGGACATTGATTGAATTATTAGATACTGGATCACATATTTTGTGGCTGGATATTAGTTATATTATATTGACAATTGACAATTGACCAAAGTACAATGTGCACAATGTAAATGGTATTCAATAGAAATGCAAAAATTGGCAATGCAAGCAAGGTTAAGTAGGGCAGTATGCATTTTAGGGTTTAAATGGAAATGTGTGACCCCAATTAGTATGAGGCCAATTGGAGGTGAATTGTGACTTATAGTAGACCAATTTTCATGTGTAAGTCATGCCTAAATTCTGCCTAGAAGTGACCTAAAAGATTGCCTAAATCCGGAATTGCATGACATAAAACCCCAGAATTTTGACCATATGAATAGTAGTCAGTATTTTGGCCATAACTCACTCAAAACAGGTGCAAATGATCTGAAATTTATATCAATGGAAAGATTAGACATAGGGCTACATCTTTTGTGTAGATCATAGAACCCAGAAATGCCATTTACTAAGTCAAATTGATTGCCCAAGTTGGGTTACAAAAACTACCAGACTTGAAATTTACCTAAAAGTGACCCAGAATTTGTCAAATAAGTGCAACTTGACCAGCATTAGTAAAATGATCATAACTTGGTCCAGAAAATCCCAAATGACATGAAATCAGTGCCGACATGTCACTAAGATATAAACCTATAATATTGCTCTTTTGACTAGGACCCAGAAACGAAGGGAAATAAGTCAATTAGCTTGGTCAAAGTAGTGCACCAAATCTGAAAAATTATAATAAAATGCAATAAGCTTTAAAAAGAAATTGGTAACATATACCAACACTTGAAGACTATAAAATGTGACATATTGGTAACATTAAAATTAATTCAGCTAGTGTGTATTAAAGGTCAACATTATAGGTTGACTGATGAAATGAATTGAAGTGAATAGTACCAATAAAATTTAATTATTGGATTTTATTATTAGAAACAATTTGACAGAGTACTGAAACACCTTAAATTGTGTGTTTCAGTTAGAAAAGACACTAGGAAGGGAAAAGACCTACTGAGTCAAGGCCAAGAGGCAACTCATCAGAGGTTTGTGCACAACTAGTTTTTAATTGATTTTGTTCTAAATATTTCATATGATTAAATGACGTTATTTTTCTTATATATTATGTTTATCAAGTATTGTATTTAATTCAATGATTATTGAAATTGTTATAGTATATATGAATTTAGCTTTGTGAAATGGTATTTCAACAATTATTGAGCATTGTTCTAGATTGAATAAATTAGTTTTGGAAAAATTATGATTAAATATGTTTTGAATTGTGATGAGCATAAAAATTATTGGATATTGGAATTGACATTGAATTGAATTGTGTTGTGATTTATGCTCACAAAAAGGACAAAGAGATTCATGATATTATTTTATATCTCACTATATATGCTTGACTACATTATTACCCGTCTCTTTTATTGGTTGAAGAGAGAATGGAGTTAGCTTTGTTTTGATTACCATGGTACATGCACAGGCTTAGATTCTCCTCTTATTAGAAGTTAGATCTAAGTTTTTCATGGCCCTTTCAGAAGTTTCATTATTGTAGTGTGTACTGTGCACAATGATTCGACCTCCCCGACCATAGGAAGTTAGAATCACCCCGGATATGGCCCTTTTGGATTAGTCTTGCATAGTTAGTGAGATAAAAAATGATTTTTGAATAGTAAAGAATTTCGATTTCAAATGGGATTTATGCATAATTGATTTTAATAGAATTAATCTTTATGTCCATAAATTGCTGGAATTACCTTAAATGTTTAGTTGTGATTTGATAAATTGAATTTTGTGATCAAAGTCATTTTATACAAATGATTTATATTATTGGCAACGAATATTTTGATTTTTGGAATTTGATGAGTATCCAGATTTTCAAATTATTTGCTGTAATTTTGCTAAGATATATTGTACTATGTTTTAAGTTATAGTTGTGCACCACTGAGTTCACCACTCAGCGATAGTTTTGTATGCTGTCGCAGGTGAAAGTAAGGATAGAGCAACTGAGTAAGAATTCCTGTAGCTGCGCCTTGAAGACACATTCAAATCAGCTCCAGGTATATCATAGGTATACCCATGTATATAGGTTTGATGTATGCATGTAATAACATGTATGTAAATTATTTGAACAGTTGTATAAAAACTCTTGTAAAATATTTTGGTATATAATTAAATGCAAATTATTATAATATAAATTTGAGATTTCATTTACCTGTATAATTTTGTAATATTAATTTTTTAGTCTTGTAATCAATGAAATATTTCTTTTATGATGAGGTTGGTTTGAAAATGAATTGATTTGATTATTGAGATTGAATTGTGAGATGAAATGAAATTTATTGGAGTTGTATTTGAGAAAACATATTCGGAGTGTTTTCCTTTTCAAGTTTGAAAATTTGTTTTCTCAAAATACAGCCGGCACTTTGTCGAAATTTTGAAAATTTTTGTAACACTAGATTTTAATCGATGATTTTATCCATGACCATTATTTCACTTAAAGGTTTTTTAAGAAATATTTAACGTTCCCACCACTATTTAATTTCATGAAAATTGTTTTAAAATCCCTTATAATATATTTAATGGGTTACCGGTAGGCGAAGTACGATAATTCATTAGGTGTACTACGGGATCATGTTACATCTTACGGAGAAGTAAGGTGTGACATGTTTTCTAACCATAAATTATAAATCTAACATTATTCAAGTATTTTTCCAAGGTACTCAAAAGCATTAAAGTTAAAAAATAACAACTATTAGCAAAGTGGAGAAAATTAAATCAAAACCTAGAGATTAAATCAAGTCATGTTACATCAAATCCCTAGCTTAAGAAATTAGCCATTCATAATGTCAAAAAGCATAATAAAACTTAACAAAAAAAAAACTCAACATCATTAAAAAATATATATATTTCTCCCAAAGAAAAGAAATTAAAAAGGTTTTGGTGGAGCAAAGGGTAAAGGCACGCATCAAAGTGAAGTAATTCTAATCTTTTATTGCCTTGATAAAATTCCTTGTCTGCATAATTAGGTCATTGAGAATTAAATTCTTGATTTTGGGGTGATATGCTCAATTTTGATGTTGTTGCAATCTTATATATATCTTAAGCTTGATGGATATTTATGAAGATAAATAGTGTCATTTTGTTGGACAATTGTGAAGAAAATGCAATTTTGGTGTATGGTTTTATTTTAGTGTCATATTGCATTAGAGCCTTATTTTGCATTAAAATGGAGAGAAGTAATTTTTTTAGTAGTAAACTTCATGGTTAGGTGGGAGTTATCATGGGTAGCCATGGAACTCATTTTCAAAAAAGGTTTAAATTAATTTGCAAAGAAAAAAATTTTCATGAGAAACGGTAAAGGTAATGGCTGGCCATAAGAAGGTTCATTTCATGCATGGTTAGTCTCTTTAGGTGCATGGCCAGTCATGTGGTGCTTCATGGCCTCCCATGCAGTTCCCTTCATGCATTTATGAGTGTTCTTGGATAGCAAATCACATGGCTGGGTGTGAGAATCAACCCAAGGCGCATGGCCAACCATGCACCTCTCCATGCTTGGCTATGAGCAATTTTTCACTCCAAGCCATGCGAGTCCTCTTTATTTTGCAATTGTTCTTTTGTTTTCTTGTGTTTTCATTGGTCTATTTCACTTCACCTCAAGCCATGTGATTTTATTTTGTTTTACCATGCATACTTTTGGTGAACAATATCTTCTTTTCCCCTCAAAACTAGCACACACTTTTCTTTCTTTCTTCACACGCATTTTCACCTTACTCCATTTTGGTTTATGTGTTTCACTTCCATTTCCATGGCACATGCTTATTTGTTTAGCCATTGAAGACAATGTCTTTGACAAGTTTGGGGGTACATATTGCACATATTTTATTTTATTACTTTGTTTTGTTTTGTTTTGTTTTGTTTTTGTACATAAAATTTTTGTTTTGTTTTGTAAAATATGGTTGCAATGTTAATTAAGAAATTCAGAAGAAATTAATTTTGGCCATTGTTGTTTTTAATTATTTCAATCCGAGTTTGAGAGCTAAATCTATAGTTTAGTTATTATATATTTGTGATGTGCTTAAATGAGATTCTATACAATTAATGATTAATTTTGTTTCGCCAATGTTGCATGTTTATTTTATTTTGTCTATGAAAATGAAAGATAGTGTGTTTAGGAGATGAATTAAGCAAATTAATTTTGTTTTTTAATGTGAGAATTAATTAATTATTGTAGTGGAGCATAATTTGATCTTAATTGATATTTCTTCTTTTAATGTATATAGTTGTACATAAAGAAAAAAAAAAAGAGTAGCAAAATAAGATTGCCCAATCTACTTCGTTGGTTCAAGTTGCAAGTAACCAGGAACATTCATGAGCACCATGTTTATTTTTGAGTCAAACAGCAGCTTGGATTATGAGTATGCAAAGAACCTTGAATTTGTGATTGTTGAGTAACTGGGTGCCTTCATGACCAATGTTGATATTCGCATAAATAGTGAAATGATGATTTAAGGAAGAGCGCCAAAAGTTGTTATGAAAAATAAATGCATAAATAAAGTGTAAATAAAAAAATAAATAAGGAGGGAATTGAAAATTAAGGTTTTAGCATGCTTTGATTCATGATGATTGGTTGATTTTCATATCTATTTTGTTTTGTTTGTGCTTTTTAAATCTCCTAGGAATACTATCTCATTAATGGAAATAGACCAATGAAGTTGCATATTTGGTTGGAAGGTAGAGTTTAATTGCTTTATTGAAATTTAAAGAAGCAAAATGATTATTAATTGTAGAGAGTTCTATTTGAGTATGAACAAGTTGAAATGATTAAACTATGGAATTAATTTTTTGAATTTTTTATTGAGGTGATGAAATTACAGCATTTGAGTGGAATTATTCTTTTGTGATTTGATTTATCAAATTTGCAACCATGTTTTAAATTTTTGGGTTTTGTCAAATCTCTCATTTGTGCTTATATGTTCTTTTACTTGGAGACAAGCAAAAACTCAAGTTTGGGGGTATTTGATATATACTATTTCTGTAGAGTTAATTGTATTCATTCATGTAAATATTTAGTCTTTTAATTAATTTTAATTGCATTTTTATAGTTTTATTTAGCTAAAAGTTAATTTCTTTCTTTTTAATTAATACTTGTTCTTTTTAGGAAAAATTATAAAGATTGGTGAAAGTTGAAGAGAAGTTTAAAATTGAGCAAAAAATCTCACCCCCAGCTGAGATTCACATGGTCAGCTGTGGAATTGAAGAAACAAGCATGACCTCTTATGAGACGATTGTAGGGCACATGGCCAGCCATGAGAATGCTTCCCACATGCATGGCTGGCCATGAGATGGTCTTTAAGGTCATTTTCTTACCCAATGGGCTTATGACACCTGACCAAGTGAAGGGGAAGAGTCAAAATTAAAGTTAATTGGAAAATTTCTGCAAAAGGGAAGGGAGGAGACATTTTGGGACTCTCCCAAACACTAAAAAACTCATAATTTGTGCTAGAGCAAGGATCTTGAAAGGGGGATTTTGAAAGCTTGAAGGAGGAAGACATCATTCTCCATCCTATAGAGTTTTTATTTTCTTCCCTTTTAATTTCTTTTCTTTGGGAGAAATACATTTTGTGTTGAATAATGTTGAGTTTTGATTTGTTGAGTTTTATTGTGGTTTTTGACATCATGAGCGGCTAATTTCTTAAGTTAGGAATTTTATGTAACTTGAGTTGATTTAATCTTTAGATTTTGATCTAATTTTTTCTACTTTGCTAATAGTTATTATTTTGGAGTTTAATGCTTTTGAGTATCTTGGCCATATACTTGAATGATGTTAGATTACAATCTATGATTGAAAAACATGATTATAAGTTTGATATGATGACAACTATCATAGATTTTAATTAAGAGTGAAAACTAAGATTCAGTCTATGGGGTTTTGTTGAAATATCTTTATCTTAATGCTTTAATTAATTGAGTAATTCTCTATTGGGAAATAGGGCTTAATTCCTTAATTAGAAGGTTTGATGATGCCCGAAAGAGATTATTAAATACTTTTTATTATTTCCCCTTGCAAGAGTAGTTAAAATTGATTATTAGACAAAAATGATTGAGATTAATTATTAGCTTAAGTAAAATTAATATCCCTAGCCACTTTTCTTTGAATTTAAACCCAAATTTTTCATTGCTTTTATTAGTTAATTTTATTTTTAGCTTAATTTTAATTTCTTGGGTTTAATCCAATTTGATAGTCTGGATATTAGTAAAACTAACGTAGATTTTGATAATTAAAAACAATCCTCGTGAGAACGATACTTTACTCGCTCTTTATTACTTATACGAATCAGTATACTTGCATATGCGTATCACTTGGGTTTGCACTCAATGTTGCAAGAGTTTATAAGAGTGCTAGAGATTGCATTTAAGAATGTAAGGGGTTTGATTTTCACCAAAGAAGATTGTTATAGTGGAGCAGAATTATCAAAGAGGGCCCTAAGAAGAGAGGACATATACTTGGGATAGCTGAACCTCTATAAATTGATTGTGTTTTCATTTTTCTTCCTCCCTTCTTGTGTTTTAATTCCCACAAATTTAATCCATCTCTTCAAAATTTTTAATTAGAACTCAATTCACCCCCTCTCCGAATGCTATAAGGGAAAACAATAACTATTGCAAAGAAAACTGAAAAATTCTTAAATTCAACCATTTACAATTTAAATAATTAATGGGATTAATAATTTATGTTAAAATAATGTTAATTTGAATTAGTGAATTATCTTTTTATATTAGTATTATACAGTAAAAAGTATATAAATTTTTTTTCTATTTATTGTGTTATATAATTTAATACATTAACATTGATATAAATAAATTTATTACTATATAATTTTAAATTTAAGTATTTCTCATATTTACATATTAAAATTTAATTAAATTTATTTTAATAATTATTTATAAAATATATATGAAAGTACTAATTATAATAAAACATTATTATTAATTTTATAATTTTTATTTAATAATATGCCAGTTAAACCTCAGTTGAACCTTAAACCCTTAACCCTCTGCCTTTACCAATTTAATGACCAGGTCAGGTTTGAAAAATCATAGTAAAAACTGTTAACCAAAATTTGATACTCATATCCATGACACTTGGCATGGTTGAAAATTATTAATCTTTTTCAAAAAGTTTGATTTTAATCTGTCTTTTTCTAATTATAAATTTAATTATTGGTATTAGATAATACTTGATAATCTTATCTTTAACAAGTTTGAAATTTTATTTTAACTTATGTTTTCTTAATTATAAATTTACTTATTAGTATTAGATAATACCTAACTTAAGAATTTTATCTTAACTCAGTTTGAAATTGCATTTTAATTTATTTTTTAATTATAAGTTTAATTTTTATTATGCTTGTTCTTACAATTAAGAATAGAAAATTGATATGTTAAGAATATATTTGAAATATTAAATTCAACTTCAACTTTATTTCCATATGACTATTAAAGAAAATTTATCAAGTATGTTAGAATTTTTTTTTTTTTTAATTTTAGGGATATTCAATCTTTAATCATATATCTTCTTTACTTAATACATTCACATTATTTCATAATTTCAGGTATGTTAAAAGATTTTTTTGGTAATTATTTTTTGAGCTAATAATTATAATTCTATCTTCTAAGGATTTTTATTTATAAAATTTCTTCTATCTTTATTTTACTTCAATCGATTATTTTGGTTTAGACCAATACTATTAAATTAATATATATAGGTATATAAATTAATATAATAAATAAATTTTTGTCAAAGTAAATAATTTAATTAATTGAATGTCACTTAATTTAGGTTAAATAAAAATTAAAAATAAAAATTAAAAATAAAAAATTTAAATTGTTACTGCACAACGCATGGGCAGATGACTAGTATATATATTAAATTTAAGTCTTAAAAATGACTTTACAAATGTGTTATCTAATCACATAAATGTGCCTAAAAAAAAAGGCATGTGATACAACTTTTTTATTTTATTTTTATATTTTGTTATACAATAATTAATTAATCACATTAATTATTAATTTTTACCTAAAAAATTTTGAATTTCAACTATTAAAATCTTATCTCATACAAAAATATTAATAGTTATTTTAATTTTTTTTACTATATTTAAAAAAATTTAAATTTCTATTTATCGTAATATCTTTAAAAATGAACCATTTTAATTGCATTTTTATTAAATTTTAAAAAAGAGTGAATTATATTTGAAAAAAAAATTATATTAGTACAAGCATATTTCCATTTAAATAACTATTCACTAAAAAAATTATTTACAAAATTTAGGCATTTATTGTAAAAAAATTTCTTATTATATTTAAAATTTAAAAATTTTAATAATGATATTAAAAAGTTGCCACATGTCATATGAGTTTTTTGTTACTTTATTTATTTTCAAATTGGTATATGTCAAATCATTTAAAAATAATTACTTGAAATAAAATTATAATTAAATAAGAACTTTATTATTAATATTTTATAATATGATTATAAAAATATATATATTAAATTATGTTATTAAATAAAAATAAATAATTTACGCAACGTGCGAGCAAAATGACCTGTATATTAGTAAACTAAAAAGAATTTATCAACCTATATGCTAGATTTTTTTCATGTTAAATGTATATGCCATGTGCTCAATTTGAGTGTTTAAAATGCTCTTAGAAGTTTTCACACATTTATTCAACCTATTAAATATGTTCTATTTCTTTTTTATAGTTGTAAGCTAGTGTGATGAAAGAGCGGAAACATTATTGTAGAGAAAATAACGTGTGTCCAAAAAATTTCTCAATATATATCCACACAAAGTGGAATTCCACATATAAAATGTTTTATCAAGCTTATAAATATAGAAATTTATTCTGTGTATTTGTTGAACCACATTATCCATCTTTTACATGTGATCCAAATAATTAGAATATTTGCAAAAAAAAAAAATTGTTTTGTATTATAAATTTTTAATGGTGCCACTAAATCGCTGTCACATGTTCATGAGACCAAATCATTTTTAGATTTAATTAAATCTATAAATATTACTTCTACTTTAAAGGATCATAAAAATGATTGTGACTTGAAAGAATCCATCGCAACCATGAAAGAAACTAGAGCTTATTCATTCATTCATAATATCATAGCTATGATCTCTTATTAGGAGCCAATGGATTATCCATAAACGACCACCATAATACAAATAATCATGCATATCTTCGTGATATTTAAGCATATACATGTTCATATAGTTTTTCCCTAAAGATGCATAGTATCTAATAAAATCATCCACGATGCATGAGTGCACTTGTACAACAAATATTATTCTTTAAACAAATCAGCTTGTAGTTTAGACTCACCTCAAAAGATAGGACTCTTAACTTCACCTCCTGATCTTGCCTAAATATGTCACACCTTACCTCTCTGTAAGGCATAATATGATCCCGTAGTATATCTAATGAATTATCGACTCCGTCTACCGATAACCCATTAAATATATTACAAGGAATTTTAAAACAATTTTCTTACTTTTTGAAAGTGATGAGCTTTTCTAGTAGGCTTTAAAAACATTTACTTGAAGTTTAAAGATTTGGTAGAAATTTTATCTATTTTTATTTTTCCGTAAATTTTGAAAAAATTTCGGCAGAGTGACGGTTGTATTTGAGAAAACAGAAAATTTTACCTGTAGAAAACACTTCCAATATAATACTTCATCAATTCACAACCACCATTATAACTCAAATCAGCACAATTTCCTCCAAACTCCACAATTCAATCAATATTTCACAACTCAAAATTTCAATTCAATTATTTTCAAAAATAATAATAATTAATTTCATACACATTGCATTAAAGAAAAATTAATTTACATTTATCAGTCCAAAAATTACATCAGAAAATCCAATATAATATTATTACAAAATCTATACAACTGCTCATGACCACTTTACAAATGTACATACAGTCAATTACATCAAAATAAACATGTACAATCAGGGTATAAAATTATACCCGACAAAAGGTCCAGAAGTAGCTCTAAAATCCTTAGCAGCTCACTCCGCTGCTCTATTAGTCTCTCTATCTGTGACAGCAATAAACAACCATCGCTGAGTACTATGACTTAGTGGTGTACAACATACTAAAATAAAATTTTATGCATAAATCAAATCACATTTATTCAAATATGGTACTGAAAATGAAAACAAATACAAAACACAATTTATAATTTTAGTCAAAACAGTCTCATTTTGGAAATCCCAAAACAGATTTCATAAAAACACACAGTTATATCATGCCATCACAATGTTCTTCTCAATAGCCGGAGGCTTATGAGGAATCTCAAGGCTAGCTAGCCCAAACTATGGGTACCCATTCAATTTCTTCCTCTACTGGCATACACCTCAACACTTCAGCCAGAGAGGAAATTCAAAATTCAAAACTAATTTCTCTCACTAGGCATGCTAGTGAGGCATTTAGATATATGGTCATGACACTGTAGTTTGAAAACTATCTTAACATTTTACCAACTATTTATTGACAATTCAAACACATACAATTAAACTTCTAACAATTTAAGTCAAAAGCATAATATTCATTTCATTCACAAATTTACAATAAAAATAAATCACAATTTATTCATCAAAACAAATTGTTAAAGAGAATTTACAGAAAAATTTTTACGTTGTGCACAAACCTCGTGCGAGTCGCCTCTAGGCTTTGACTCGATGTCTCGGGTTCTTTCCCGGTATTCTTTTCAACTGAAACACACAATTTTATAATGTTTCAGTATCATAACGTATAATAAATTCAATAATAAATTCACAATTACTTATGTCTAACTCTAATATGTTTAATTTAACATTCTTTGAATTTTGCATTTCGAGGTTACTATTCACGATACTATTCAAGTCAAATTGTTGACTTTCTTATACTTAATAGGTATGTGAATTTCAATTACACCCACATACCACATTTTGGTTATCAAATTTGTTGATTTTGGTTGCCCCTTCAATTTCTAAGTCTCCTAAGTACAATTTCAAATTTTCAGATTTGGTGTCCTATTTTGCACTATTCTATTGGTCAAGTTGCTGTGGTAATTTGGCTACATGTTCTTCATAAAAGTTGTTCCTTATTGTCTTATCTTTAATTCCCTTTTTGAATCACTCCATTTGGAGCTTTGTAGCCCAAGATATGGCCATTTGAACATGGCTGGCCGGATTGGTCTAACCCAGATTTCTGGGCACCTACTTTGGTTCTGGCAGTTTTGGACCACTAATGTTAGGTGGCAAAATGACTGAGTTATGGGCTGAATTTGGGTTGGTGTTCTTCATAAAAGTTGTAGTGCTATACCATACCTTTTCAATGTCACAAAAATCAGGTCATTTGTACCTGTATAGCCCAAGTTATGGCCAAATGAATAAATACTGTTCATTTGATCATTTTGGTACAGTGGCAGTGCACTACACCCGGGTTTGACCTAATTGTTCACTATGTTAGTGTCATTTTTTGGGCATGATTCCTGAATGAAAAATGTGCCATTATGTGTCTATTTTCATTCTCAATTTGTCTCACACCATTTGGGTTGGTAAAGTTTCAGTTTTAGTCCCTGAAAGAGACCTAATTTAAGCTGCCAGAATAGTGATCCTAACCAATCCGAATTGCACTTGGTTTCTACCAATTCAAGCATACCACAAATGACCCCAATTGACCATTGCTCACTTCAATTATGGTCATTTGCACCAATTGACCATTTCTCAAATTTTCACCCCAATTTTCAAGAGGTTAAGAACCCTAATTACACAATTTTGAAATCTAATGAAATTAAAGTGTATATTCATTATCTACATGCTTAATTCAACCTAATTAACCTTTCAAGTTCATCAAAATCTTACAAATCAAGTCCCCCCCTATAGCTGGCCAAAATTTCTATTTGGTCCTTCCATAATAGTTTTTGTTTGAATTTAAGTTCAAATCTAGGTTAACTTAACTAAGAACATGAAAATTTAACAAAAGATGTCAAGTTTAAGTACTAACCTTTGTTTGATCTCTACTTCTTCAATTTCTTTCTTTCCTTCCTTCCTCAATCTTCTTCTCAAGTGAAGATAACAAGCTTTAATCAAAGAAATTTGGGGAATATGGGTAATTTAGGGGTTTAAGAGCTTGATTTCATGCTTTAATGGAGGTTTTTGGTGAGAGAACAAATGGGAGAGAGAGAGCTACGGAAATTTGAAGAAGAAGAAAAAAAATTTATCTTTTTAATTTTGTTTTTATCTCCATTTATGCCATAATTGACTTAGTCAAAAATTTGGATAAAATAATTTTAATTTTGACATCATTCATGATGTCACCTAATGATGTAATAATCCATTTCTTTTCCCTTTTTCTTTTTCTTTAATTTTTTTCCATAGTTCTTTAATTTAATTCCCGATTTCGAAATTTTCAATTCTCTGATTTTATTGGACAGTTAGGTCAGGAGTCACATCTAGGGGTGAATTGACCAAATTGTCCCTCGCCGGTCTGATCTGGTTTGTAAGTAATTCAATATTTCTTCCGGATCCCTGACCTAATTATTTGACCTGCTTAACAATTCTTTTCTGTGATTTTCTCTTTTCCACTAGGTTCGCAATAGTCCTTAGTATCGCAGCGTCACATTTTTCTATTTAGAATTCGGATTAAGACTAACCTCACAGCCACTTCCCGGGAAAGTCACCCATCGCTGTGACTCCTGGCTCATTTAACTTTTTGTGTTCTATTTTTCTTATTTATACTTAACTATCTGACAATTACTAATTATTTGTATTCAGGGCTTATCTAGGTGTCTTAGATGTGATTCTAATCTCCTTAATTGTCCGGACCAACACCGGTCACTGGAACAGTGAAATATACCAGGCTATGCATATAGGGGTGTTACAAATCTCCCCCCCTTAAAATAAATTTCATCTCGAAATTTTACCTGGTATTAGTTTCTGAATAGCTATGGGTGTTGTCTCCTCATGTCCTCCTCACGTTCCCAAGTAGCATCCTGGCCTGAATGATGGTTCCACAGCACCTTAACCAATGGTATCTGCTTGTTTCTCAGCTGCTTCACCTCATAAGCCAGAATCTCTATGGGTTCTTCCTCATATGTGAGGTCTGGATTTACTTCAATTTCTTCTACTAGTAACACATGAGATGGGTCAGATCTGTACCTCCTCAACATAGACGCAAGGAAGATGTTATGTATCTTTTCCAACTCTGGAGATAATGCCAAACGATATGCCAAAGAACCCACTCTTTCCAGAACTTCACATGGCCTGATGAATCGAGAACTCAGTTTCCCCTTTCTACCAAATCTCATAATTTTCTTCCAAGGGGAAATCTTTAGGAATACTTTCTCACCCACTGTATATTCAATATCCCTTCTCTTCAGATCAATATAGGACTTATAACGGTCTGATGCAGCTTTGAGTCGATCTCTGATCAATATGATTTTCTCCTCAGTCTGCTGAATAATTTTGGGCCCAACCATCTTTCTTTCACCCACTTCATCCCAACACAGGGGAGTTCTGCACTTCCTGCTATACAAAGCTTCATATGGAGGCATCCTAATGCTTGATTAGTAGCTGTTGTTATAAGAAAACTCAATAAGAGGCAAGTGTGTGTCCTAACTGCCCTCAAACTCAATCACACAAGCCCGTAGCATGTCCTCCAAGATCTGAATTGCCCTCTCATACTGGCCATCTGTTTGTGGGTGGAATGTCGTGCTAAAGTTCAATCTAGTTCCTAGGGCTCTTTGAAGACTACCCCAGAATCTAAAAGTGAACCTAGGGTCTCTATCTGATACAATTGATACTGGCACTCCGTGCAGTCTCACAATCTCATCTATGTACAATTTGGCCAATCTCTCTAGACTATAGTCCATCCAAACTGGTAGAAAGTGAGCAGACTTGGTCAATCTGTCCACTATGACCCATACTGCATCATGACTCTTCTGTGTCCTCGAAAGTCCCATCACAAAATCCATAGTTATTCGTTCCCATTTCCATTCAGGCACTGGTAATGGATGTAACAAACTAGTTGGTACTTGATGTTCTGCCTTCACTTGCTGACAAGTTAGGCATTTAGAAACAAATTCAACTACATCTCTTTTCATACCCATCCACCAGTAATGTTCTTTTAGTCCTCTGTACATTTTAGTACCACTAGGGTGCATAGCAAAAGGGGATTCATGTGCTTCCTTCATAATGATCTGCTCAAGTCAACGTCATTAGGGATGCACATTCTGCCTTGGTGTAGCAGTAGACCGTCATCTCTTACTGAGAATTCTGGTTTCTTATAATATCTAACTTCTTCTAATAGCTTCTAATATTTCTGATCATTCTGAGTAGCCATTTTGATATGATCAATCAACACTGGCTGTACATGCCATGCAACTGCTGTCTGCCCCTCATCATTAATCTCTACGCTGGCATGCAATGCTCTCAACTCATGTACCATAGATAAAGGAGAAACTCTTAGACTTGCCATAGTCTTGCGACTTAAGGCATCAGCCACAACATTAGCTCTCCCTGGCTAATAGGCTATCAGACAATCATGGTCTTTAATTAATTCTAACCATCGCCTCTGTCTCAAATTCAGCTCTTTCTAGATGCCCAGATACTTCAAACTCTTATGATCTGTATAGATGTAACACTTCTCCCCATATAAGTAGTGTCTCCAGATCTTAAGAGTAAATACAATAGCTGCAAGCTCCAAGTCATGTGTTGGATAGTTCCTCTCATGCGGTTTCAGCTGGCGTGATGCATAAGCAATGACATTCCATTCTTGCATCAATACACAGCCTAACCCGTTGTGAGAAATATCGCTGTAAACTGTATATTCTTTACCCGGTGTAGGTAAAGTAAGGACTGGAGCTTCAGTCAAACATCTATTCAACTCATCAAAACTCTGCTGGCATTTATCCGTCCACTGAAATTTCACATCTTTTCGAAGTAGCTTGGTCAATGGAGAAGCTAACATAGAGAATCCCTTCAGAAATTGGCAGTAGTATCCAGCTAAACCCAGAAAACTGCAAATTTCTATGACATTCCTAGGTGGCTTCCAATTAAGGATAGCTTCAATCTTGCTGGAATCTACCTTAATGCCTTCTGCCGATACTATATGCCCCAAAAAGGATATTTCCTTCAGCTAAAATTCACACTTTGACAATTTTGCATATAGTTGTTTCTCCCTTAAGGTCTGCAGTACAATACGCAGATGTCTATCATGCTCCTCTGCACTCCTCGAATAAACCAATATGTTATCGATGAATACCACCACAAACTGATTGAGGTATGGTCTGAAAATAGTATTCATCAGATCCATAAAAGCAGTCGGAGCATTGGTTAACCCGAATGGCATGTCCAGGAATTCATAATGGCCATATCGAGTTCTAAAGACAGTTTTTGGGATACTCTGCTCTTGCACTTTCAGCTGATAATAACCCGATCTCAGGTCAATCTTGGAGAACACAACTGTACCCCTCAACTGATTAAACAAGTCATCAATGCGGGGCAATAGATATCAGTTCTTTATTGTCACCTTATTCAACTATCGATAGTCAATACATAAACGAAGAGTGCCATCTTTCTTCCTAACAAACAACACTGGCGCTCCCCAAGGTGACACACTGGGGCGAATAAAGCCCTTATCAAGCCATTCTTGCAATTGCACCTTCAAATCTTTTAATTCTGCTAGTGCCATTCTATATAGTGTTATGGAGATTGGGTCCACACCAGGCATAACATCAATCTCAAACTGCACCTCTCTTTTCGGAGGTAATCCTGAAAACTCATCAGGGAACACATCCAGAAAGTAGCATACTGTAGGGATGTCTCTCAATACTGGACTCCCCACTTGGGTGTCTATCACATGTGCCAAGTATGCTTCACACCCTTTTTTGATCATCTTCCTGGCTAGTACAGCAAAAATGATGTTTGATGGCAATAATTGCCTATCTCTGTATACTACCACATCACCATACAGAGGGAGACCAAAAGTGACTATCTTCAGTCTACAGTCAATTATGGCATGATGTCTGGCTAACCAATCAATGCCCAAGATGATATCATAATCTCTGAAGGGCATTTCAATCAAATTTGATAGAAAAACATGTCCTTGGATCACTAAAGGACAATCTCTATACATTTTGTTGACTCTGACCTCTTATCCTAATGGACTTGTTACTAGCACCTCAAAATCCATTTTGACACACGGAGCAGCAAGGGAACTAACGATACTAGCACTAACATATGAGTGGGTAGAACCCGGATCAAACAACACAAATACATCCTGATCAGAGATAGAGAAGGTACCGGCCACAATGTCAGAAGTTTTAGCTTCTTCCCTCTGTCTCATCGTGTGGACTCTGGTCGGAGCACTACCTTGTTCTTACTGGTTTACTGTACCCTGACTGCCTAAAGTGCTGCCCCGACCTCTGCCTCTACCTCTGCAAACTAGTTGTGAACCTCTGGTAGCAGAACTCTGAATAGATCCTTCTGCAGTAGTAGGAGATGGCCAAAATCTACGGGCACTGGTGCAGTCCTTGGGCAGATGGCCTGTGCCCCCCGCAGTTAAAACAGGCTCCTGAAGCCCAATAACATATCCCACTATGGGTCTTGCCACATATCTCACAAGGGCGGGGAGGGTGAGAACTCCAAAATGTCTGCTGACCAGACTCTGCTCAGAAAATCTACCTCTACTAGACCTTCCACCTCTGCTTGATCCCCCAAATTTCTTTCTTTTTCCAGTATTGCCACTGGAACTTTGATCCACTGACTTCCCACTTTTCTCTTTTTTTGATTTCTCTGTCTTCTCTGTTTTCTCTTTCACTAGTGCCCCTTCTAACTCAATTCTTTCTAACTCAAGTGCATGAGAGATGAGCTCAGAGAAGTTATTATGTCTGAATCCAACCACTTGCATCCTCAGGCTGGGTTTCAAGCCAGTTTCAAACCTTTTACATCTTTCTCTGCTAGTAGATAGAAGACTCCCTGCATAGTGGCTTAAATGGGAGAACTCCCTTTCATACTCTGCCACAGACCGATTCCCTTGCTTTAGACTTAAAAATTCTTGTAGCTTCTGGTCCACATATGCATATGGGACATATTTCTATCTAAACTCCCTGATGAAGTGGTCCCAGGTCAATATTGGAGGTTCCACCAAGCTGTAGGGGATGGTCTTCCACCAGTCATATGCATCCCCTTGCAGTAAAGACACTGAATATTCAAACTTCAATTCATCCGGGCAGTGCAGTTTCTTGAATACTCTGTCCATTCTCTCCAGCCACTACTCTGCCTCTAGAGGATCTACTGTACCCTTGAATTTTGTAGCCCCATATTTCAGTAGTTTATCATACTGCCTGGCTGGGGCTTGAGGTTGCACCACCAGTGTCTGGAGTGGAGCTTGTGCAGGCATACTTCCAACCATCTGTTGGAACATTGCAGCCATCTGCAGGGCGAATTGGACAAGGAACTGCGACATTTGTGGGGTTGGTGCCACTGAACCACTGATGTTTTGAAAAGCTGGGGCTTCCTCTTGTGCCTTAGCCTCTACTGATCGCTCAACTGAGTGGTCCCCTTCTTCCATTTCAAATCGGGGGTAGGATATCTCCTAAACAAATAACACAAGAAGATTTTCCTCCATTAGTTCATAGTTATAATGTAATGCACTGTATGTAACAAATAAGAACATTGAGTAGTTGTACTTATCAAAGAAAATATACAAATTCACAAGTCAAAACATACTTTAAAAATTTACTCTAATACCACTAAAACATGTCACACCTTACCCTTCTGTAAGGCATACCATGATCCCGTGGCATACCTAATGAATTACTGACTCCGTCTACCGATAACCCATTAAATACACTACAAGGGATTTTAAAACAATTTTCTTACTTTTTGAAAGTGATAAGCTTTTCTAGTAGGTATTAAAAACATTTACTTGAAATTTAAAGATTAGGTAGAAATTTTGTCCATTTTTATTTTTCCGTAAATTTTGAAAAAATTTCGGCAGAGTGCCGACTATATTTGAAAAAACTGAAAATTTTACTTGTAGAAATCACTTCCAATATAACACTTCATCAATTCACAACTATCATTATAACTCAAATCAGCACAATTTCCTCCAAACTCCACAATTCAATCAATATTTCACAACTCAATATTTCAATTCAATTATTTCCAAAAATAGTAATAAATAATTTCATACACGTTGCATTAAAGAAAAATTAATTTACATTTATCAGTCCAAAAATTACATCATAAAATCCAAAATAATATTATTACAAAATCTGCACAACTGCTCATGACTACTTTACAAATGTACATACAGTCAATTACACCAAAATAAACATATATAATTATGGTATAAAATTATACCCGATAAAAGGTCCAGAAATAGCTCTGAAATCCTCAGCAGGTCAATTCACTGCTCTACTAGTCTCTTTATCTGCGACAGTAATAAACAGCCATCGCTGAGTACTATGACTCAGTGGTGCACAACAAACTAAAATAAAATTTTATGCATAAATCAAATCACATTTATTCAAATATGGTATTAAAAATGAAAACAAATGCAAAACACAATTTATAATATTAGTCAAAACAGTCTCATTTCGGAAGTCTCAAAATAGATTTCATAAAAATACACAGTTATATCATGCCATTAGTACAATGTTCATCTCAATAGCCGGAGGTTTATGAGGAATTTCAAGGCTAGCTAGCTCAAACTATGGGTACCCATTCAATTTCTTCCTCTACTAGCACACACCTCAATACTTTAGCCAGAGAGAGAATTCAAAATTCAAAACTAATTCCTCCCACTAGGCATGCTAGTGGGGCATTTAGATATATGGTCATCACATTGTGGTTTCAAAACTATCTTAAAATTTTACTAAACATTTATTGACAATTCAAACACATACAATTAAATTTCCAACAATATAAGTCAAAAGCATAATATTCATTTCATTCACAAATTTACAATAAAAATAAATCACAATTTATTCATCAAAACAAATTGTCAAAGAGAATTTACACAAAAAATTTTATGTTGTGCACAAACCTCGTGCGAGTCACCTCTGAGCCTTGACTCGATCTCTCGAGTTCTTTTTCGGTATTCTTTTCAACTGAAACACATAATTTTACAGTGTTTCAATATTATAACGTATAATAAATTCAATAATAAATTCACAATTACTTATGTCTAGCTCTAATATGCTTAATTTAACGTTCTTTGAATTTTGTATTTTGAGGTTACTATTCACGATACTATTCAAGTCAAATTATTGACTTTTTTATACTTAATAGGTATGGGAATATCAATTACACCCACATACCACATTTTGGTTATCAAATTTGTTGATTTTGGTTGCCCCTTCAATTTTTAGGTCTCCTAAGTACAATTTCAAATTTTCAGAATTGGTGTCCCGTTTTGCACTGTTCCATTGGTCAAGTTGCTGTGGTAATTTAGCTAAGTGTTCTTTATAAAAGTTGTTCATTATTGTCTTTTCTTTAATTTTCTTTTTGAATCACTCCATTGGAGTTTCGTAGCCCAAGATATGGCCATTTGAACATGGCTGGCCGGATTGGCCTAACCCAGATTTCTGGGCACCTACTTTGGTTCTAGCAGTTTTGGACCACTAACTTTAGGTGGAAAAATGACTGAGTTATGGGCAGAATTTGGGTTGGTGTTCCTCATGAAAGTTGTAGTGCTGTGTCATACCTTTCCAATGCCACAAAAATCAGGTCATTTGGATTTGTATAGCTCAAGTTATGGCCAAATGAACAAATTCATTTGGTCATTTTGGTACAGTGGCAGTACACTACACTCGGGTTTAACCTAATTGTTCACAATGTTAGTGTCATTTTCTAGGCATGGTTCCTTAATGAAAAATGTGCCATTATGTGTCTATTTTCATTCCCAATTAGTCTCACACCATTTGGGTTGGTAAATATTCAGTTTTAGTCCCTGAAAAAGACCTAGGTCAAGCTACCAGAATAGTGACCCTAACTAATCCGAATTGCACTTGGTTTCTACCAATTCAAACATACCACAAATGGTCCCAATTGACCATTTCTCACTTATATTAGAGTCATTTGCACCAATTGACCATTTCCCAAATTTTCCCCCCAATTTTCAAAAGGTTAAGAACCCTAATTACACAATTTTGAAATCTAATGAAATTAAAGTGTATATTCATTATCTACATGCTTAATTCAACCTAATTAACCTTTCAAGTTCATCAAAATCTTGCAAATCAAGTCCCCCCCTATAGCTAGCTGAAATTTCTATTTGGTCCTTCCATGATAGTTTTTGTTTGAATTTAAGTTCAATTCTAGGTTAACTTAACTAAGAACATGAAAATTTAACAAAAGATGTCAAGTTTAAGTACTAACCTTTGTTTGATCTCTACTTCTTCAATTTCTTCCTTTCTTTCCTTCCTTAATCTTCTTGGCAAGTGAAGATAACAAGCTTTAATCGAAGAAATTTTGGGAATTTATGGGTAATTTAGGGGTTTAAGAGCTGGATTTCATGCTTTAATGGAGGTTTTTGGTGAGAGAACAAATATGAGAGAGAGAGCTACGGAAATTTGGAGAAGAAGAAGAAAAAAATTGTCTTTTTAATTTTGTTTTTATCTCCATTTATGCCATAATTGACTTAGTCAAAAATTTGGGTAAAATAATTTTAATTTTCACATCATTCATGATATCACCTAATGATGTAATAATCCATTTCTTTTCTCTTTTTCTTTTTCTTTAATTTTTTTCATAGTTCTTTAATTTAATTCTCGATTCCGAAATTTTCATTTCTCCGATTTTATTGGACAGTTAGGTCAGGAGTCACCTCTAGGGGTGAATTGACCAAATTGCCCCTCACTGGTCTGATTCGGTTTGCAAGTAATTCAATATTTCTTCCGGATCCCTAACCTAATTATTTGACCTGTTTAACAATTCTTTTCTGTGATTTTCTCTTTTTCACTATGTTCGCAATAGTCCTTGGGACCGCGGCGTCACATTTTCCTGTTCAGAATTTGGATTAAGACTGACCTCGCAATCACTTCCCGAGAAGGTCACCCATCGCTGTGACTCCTGGCTCATTTAACCTTTTGTGTTCTGTTTTTCTTATTTATGCTTAACTATCTGGCAATTACTAATTATTTGTATTCAGGGCTTATCTAGGTGTCTTAGATGTGATTCTAATCTCCTTAATTGTCCGGACCGAGACTAGTCACCGGAACAGTAAAATATACTAGGCTATACATATAGGGTTGTTACAAGATACCTTTTCTTTTAAATGTTTCTAGGGTTATATATATGTGTATATATATATAAAGAATAACAAAAGAATGCCATTTCTTACTCATAGTGTAACACCCTCACTTTAGCTAGTCCGTGCATTCGATTGTTCCGGTAATTAATGTAGGTCTGGACAGTCCGAATGTCTGGAACTATATGTAAACTAAAGTGAGGAGTCATAAATAGCCCAAATAATAGTAAGGAAAAATTTAAAAAAATTTAAGCTATGAAATATAACAAATTTAAATGAGCCGGTGCCCCGGTGATGGGTGACCCTAATGGGAAGTTATTGTCTTCATAGCTAGTAGCCCTAAACCCGAAGGGAACCCAGTGAAATAATTTTTGAGATGCCAGAGAAGAGTTATGGTGCCCTAGGTAGCATTAGAATGCCAAGAAAAGATTATGAGAATTTTTAAGATCGATACAGACAGTTTTGGCTCATTAAGTCAAACGGAGGGCATTTTGGTCACTTCGCCTTTAGAGACGATTTTTGACCAACTTGTCTATTTAAGTAAATAAATTATATGATATAAAATATGAATAAATATTGCTAAAAATTTAATTGAAAATGAGTAGAAAAGAAAAGGAAAGAAAATGAATAAAATGGGACTTACGACATCATTATGATGTCATTTAGAAAGCTCCATCCAATCATCATTTGATAAGCATTTTAAAAGGATAAAAACTAAATAAATAAGGCTAAAAATTAAAAAGAAATCAGACCTTCTTCTTCTTGTTTTCAACATCCACTCTTTCTTTTCACCATTGAAGAGCTTTCCTCTCTCTCTCTTGCCAAACCTCACCTTTTCACCATAAAACCCTAACCTTTCTTCATTAAAACTTCTCCTCACACCTTAGATCACCTCTAGACAGCACTTTGAATGGAAAATTAAGAAGATTTAACAAGTTTGGGATAGCTCAAGTTGAGGTTAGTGCCTATTTCTTCTCTTTTTCTTTAGATTTTGTGTTAGTAACATTATTTATGTTAGGAAATTGAGAAAATTGAACAAATATGTGCATGTTTGGGCCTATACAAATTTTGAAAGCTTTATGGGGGGAAGTAGTTCTGATTATTTTGATGGATTAAAGTGGATTAGAGGTAGTGTTTGAAGTGTATATGCAGAGTGATAATGAATTAGTATGTTTAATTGATGTATGTGCATGAATGGACATTTGAGAATTAGGGTTTGAGGCATGAAGTTAGGGTTTTGCTCATGTGTTGGTGAATGGAAGTCCTAATGGTCTATTAGTGACCATTTGGCTATATTTGATGAGGAATTGAAGTGATTTATGCCAATGGAATTGAGGTTAGGTACGCTGCCTTAGGTGACCTGCAGGGTTGGATGTGAGTGCAGCAAATTTGGGCATCTGTAACTTGAGTGGTGTAGGTTCAATTGGAGCAAGCCAATTGGACATGAAACTAGACATATAATGACACAACTTTGATGAAGAAACCTTGCCCAGAAAATAAACTTAGAATACCCTAAAAATTGACCAAATCTGGGTAACCAACCTGCTGGTCCTGGAAATTGATCAAATGAATAGTGTTTGTTCATTTGGCCATAACTCAGTGTAGAAATGTCCAAATGACCTATATTTTATATCAATAGAAAGCTTAGACAATTTAGAACAACTTTCATGAAGAACACAAACTCAGATTCTAAACTTAGGCCATTTGAAATGCTAGCCAAATTCAAGATACCCAATCTGCCAGAACCAGTTTTGCCCAGAATTTCTGGGTACAGGTCAATCCGACCAGTTATGGTAAAATGGCCATAACTTGAGCTACAAACTCCAAATTGAGTGATTCAAAAAGAGAATTAAAGAAGACATATAAAGGAACAACTTTCATGAAGAAAGTTTTATTAAATTTTTACTGTAGCCAGGTCCATTGGAACAGTGAATTTGGACCTCAAATTCTGAAAATTTGAAATAAAACCTCGGAGGCTATGAATTGAGTTTGGTAATTAATGCCAACAAAAATAAAATGTGATATCTTAGTGAACTTAGGTTTAACAAATCTATTATGAATTAAAAATTCAACCTTTGAAGGGAAATGGTCAAGTGAATAGTAACCTCAATAATATTAAAGCAAAGGACCAAAACTTAAATTACAAATGATAAGTTATATAAATATTGTAATGAATAAATATATTATGTTAATGTATGAATGAGATATTAGTTCTCATTATTGTAGAAAGAAAAAGTACTTTGAGTACAATGGTATAGAAGGATAATTGATGTGAATTGTGATCATATAAATGATAAAATGAATGTATAAATTATAATGAATGCATAAATTATGTAGAATTATATTTTAGAAATTTATACTTCTGCTAGGAATAGAATTTAAAAATTATAAATTATTATTGGAGCTTATAATGAAATAATTGTAACACCCCTATTTGCATAGCCTGGTATATGTTACTGTTTCAGGTGACCGATATCGGTCCGGACAATTAAGAGGATTAGAACTATGTTTAAGACACCTAGAAAAGCCCTGAATACAAATAATTAGTAATTGCCAAATAGTTAAGTATAAAGAAGAAAAACAAAGCATAAAAAGTTAAATGAGCCGAGAGTCACAGCGATGGGTGACCTTCCCGGGAAATGACTGCGAGGTCAGTCTTAACTCAAATTTCGAACTGAAAAATGTGATGCCGCGGTCCTTAAGACCATTGCGAACACAGTGGAAAAGAGAAAATCACATAAAAGAATTGTTAAGCAGGTCAAATAATTAGGTTAGGGATCTGGAAGAAATATTGAATTACTTACAAACCGGATCGAACTGGTGAGGGGTAATTTGGTCAATTCACCCCTAGAGCTGACTCCTGACCTAACTGGTCAATAAAATCAGAGAAAAGAAAATTTCGGGATCAAGAATTAAATTAAAGAACTAGTGGAAAAATAAATGCAAAAGAAAAAGAAAAGAAAAAAAAAGGAAAAGTTTAGTTGCATCATGCTTAAATCACTATTATGACATCATAAATAATTTTATTTTTTCCCATCAATATTGACCAGGTCAACTAAGAATAAAAGACATAAATTAAACATAAAAAAGAAAAGAAAAATCATTCTTATCTTCTCCACCCCAAGTGTGCCGGCTCCTCTCTCTCACTTCACCATTGAAGAAACTCCATTGAAGCTTGAGTTCAAGCTTTCTTTCAACTACTTAACTCTACTTTGACATCAAATTAGTAGAAGAAGGAATGAAAAGAAGAAAAGGAAGAAAGTGAAAATTGAACTTCAAAGTTAAGGTTAGTGAGTTAAATTGAAAATTTTAGTTTATTACTTGTGTTCTTGGTGTAAGTAACTTAGAAATTAACTTAAAATCAAAAGAAAACAATTATTGGGGGACCAAACAAGAATTTTGTCTAGCCTTAGTTAGGGTTTGAAATGAATGATTTTGAGGTGTTTGAATGGTTGTTTAGGTTGAGTTGTGTATGTGAAGTATGGGTATATGTTTTGAATGCATTAGATTTGAACTTTATGTAATTAGGGTTTTGAGCATTTTGAAAAATTGGAGAAAAAGTTGAGAATTGGTCGATTGATGTAGTTGACCTTATTTGAGGCGAGAAATGGTCAATTGTGACCATTTATGGTGTGTGTGAATTGGTAGAACCAAATTGTAATTCGGATTGGTTAGTGTACAGATTCTGGCAGCTTAACCTAGGTCCCTTTCAGGGACTAAAACTGAAAATTTATCAATACAATTGATGTGAGGTCATTTGGGAAAGAAACTAAACACAAAATGGACCATTTTTCATTCAGGAATCATGCCCAGAAAATGACCATAACTTAGTGAACAATTAGGTCAAATCCGGAATTGGGCACACTGCCCTATACAAAAATGACCAAATAAACAGTAGTTACGTAAATGACCATAACTTGGTCTAAGAATGTCCAAATGACCTAAATTTTATACCGATAGAAAGCTGAGACATAGCCCTACAACTTTTATGAAGAAAACAAACTCAAATTTTGACCATAACCTATCCAAAAAGTCACCTGCAGTAAGTGTACAAAAAATTGCCAATATCCAAAATATGCCCAGAATTCTGGGTAACACCAAATCCGGTCAGCCATATTCAAATGGCCACAACTTGGGCTACAAAACTCCAAATGGAGTGATTCAAAAAGGAAAATAAAGTTAAGACAATAAGGAACAACTTCTATGAAGAAAACTTTGCCAAATTCTAATAGCAACATGACCAATGAAACAGTACAAAACAAGACACCAAATTTGAAAATTTTGAAATTGTGCCTAGGAAATCTTAAAATCTAAGGAGCAACTAAAACCAACAAAATTGGTAACCAAAATATGGTATGTGGGTGAAATTGAAATCCCTATACCTATTAAGCATAAGAAAGTCAACAAATTGACTTGAATAGTATCGTGAATAGTAACCCCGAAATGAAAATTTCCAAGAACGTTAGTTTAAGCATATTGGGGCTAGAATTAAGTATATATGAATTAATTATTAGATTTATTGTAAGATAAGATACTGAAACACTATAAATTTCGTGTTTCAGCTGAAAAAGACCTGGATATGGATAGGGCAAACTGAGTCAAGACCTAGAGGCAACTCACATCAGGTTTGTGCACAATAAACTTTAATTTATCATTTTTTAATTGAAAACTTATTTAGCTATGCATTGTGAATTAGTTGTACTAATTATGGGTTTTGACAAAATGTTGTGTTGCCATTTTATGAATAGAAATTTGAATTGGAAATTGATTTGTGTTTTGCGTGAAATGTTTGAATAACTTAATTTAAATTGTTTTTTATTCACACTTGGCATGGCAATATCACTATGTTCCTCCTCCATTTATGGGGTGAGTTTGACTATATTCCTCCCTCTCTGACTTCCCAGTCTGAGGTGAGTTTGGATGAGTACTCATTAGCTAGCTAGCCACCTCCCTCATTGATTTTGATTAGTAGGGTGAGTTTGCCTTGTCGTGGTGTACAACACGGTATGTTCAAAAATTTTGTGTAATGGCCTAAGTTGTGTTATTGATTGGCAATACTGTATTTATTAAATTGTTTGATCAAATTTGTGTTATATTAAGCTTTGAAAATTGTGAAATATTTAAATTGTGATTTGTGATAAATGTGATTTGAAAATTGAAATGTGATTGTGAAATATTTAAACTGTGAATTAATAACAAATGTTTCATATTTTGCATTTTATATTTTATCGTGCACCACTGAGTATTTTTATATTCAGTGATAGCTTTCTTTACTGTCGTAGATAGAAATAAGAAAAAAGCAGCAGAGTGAGCTGCTGATTGTTAAGACTACACTGACTTTTTGTATGAGTATTTATTTATGCCCTTGTAATTTTGACTTGATGTAAATAATATTTTGTTCATATGTATCTAAGTAGTAGATGAGCAATTGTACATTAAAGTTGTAATAATATTATTTTTTATTTTTCTTTTATAAATTAAGATTTGTGTATATAAATTTAATTTAATGCAATGTTTATGAGTTTATCGAATTATTTTTAAAAAATTTTGAGTTATGAATTTTGAATTGAAATTTGGTTAAATTGTATTGATTTGAAGATATATTGGCGGTTGGGGTTGAGAAATAAAATTATTAAGAGTGTTTTCACAGGTTTTGAAGAACTAGTTTTTCCCAATTATAGATGGCACTCTGCCGAAATTTTTATAAAATTTACAGAAACTTTAAGTTGATTGAAAATTTGATATGTGATTTATCTTTGAATAAAAGTTTTTAATTCCTACCAAAAGTGCTCACTACTTTCAAAAAGTGAGAAAATTATTTTAAAATCCCTTGTAGTATATTTAATGGGTTACCGGTAGGCGAAGTACGGTGATTCATTAGATGTACTACGGGATCATGTTACATCTTACTGAGGGGTAGGGTGTGACAATAATGAAATAATAAAACATAATAACACTTAATGGTACCTATGTGCCCATGTATTACCTAGACATGTGCGTCAGATTGGATAGATTAGCATGCCAATAGGGTATTATTTTAGTAGTACTGTGTACGGCTTTATGCCTGTATTCATGGCTTTATGCCTGCACTCATGGCTTTTATGCCCGATTACTTGTTATCATGGCTTTTAGCCATACTGATATGTTATCTTGGCTTTTTAGCCATACTAACTGCATACGTGGTTGACGTACTAAGCTTACACGTCCCATGGTATGACGGCCTGAGACACTGCGGTGTCTAGTGCCAACGACCCATTATCCAATTTAGTCAGCCTGTCATAGGTTACTTGGGCAGTGAAATTTATTGAAATAAGTTAAGAATATTAGCAATTAAAAATATTAGAAATTAAATAAATGAGTAAGAAGACCTAAAATAAATTAGATTAATTATTTAGCAGAAAGAATTGAAATGAACTGGACTGATGTTAAAAATTTATCTATTATGAAATCACTCTGAGAGCCTTAGTTATTATGAAAGAATCAAAGATAACCTAGAAAGTATTGAATTAAACAATACAAAAGATTAGTAATAGAATTATAATTTAAATAAATGTTACAATGAATTATTTTTTATTTCCATCTATATTTTCTATATTATTTTCTTTGTTATTGTAACACCCCTATTTGCATAGCCTGGTATATTTCACTGTTCCGGTGACCGGTGTCGGTCCGGACAAGTAAGAGATGTAGAACCACATCTAAGACACCTAGATAAGCCCTGAACACAAATAATTAGTAATTACCAAATAGTTAAGTATAAATAAGAAAAATAGAACACAAAAAGTTAAATGAGCCGGGAGTCACGGGGATGGGTGACCTTCTCGAAAAATGACTGCGAGGTCAGTCTAAACTCAAATTTCAAATCGAAAAATGTGATGCCGCGGTCCTTAGGACTATTGCAAACACAGTGGAAAAGAGTTGTTAAGCATGTCAAATAATTAGGTCAGGGATCCAGAAGAAATATCAAATAACTTGCAAACCGGATTGAACCAACGAGGGGCAATTTAGTCAATCCACCCCTAGAGCTGACTCCTGAACTAACTGTCTAATAAAATTGGAGAGAAGAAAATTTTAGGATCAAGAATTAAATTAAAGAACTAATGGAAAAATAAATGCAAAAGAAAAAGAAAAAGAAAAAGAAAAAAAAAGTTTATTTACATCATGCATGACATAAGCATGATGCAATAAATCTAATATTTAAAAATTGAAATTTGTGGGATAATTATGTATTAATTAAGCTAAAATTCAAAAGAAAAGAAAAAGAAAAATCACTCTCATCTTCCCTCACCCAAGCCGGCCACCCTCACTCTCACTTTCTCTCCAAGGTTTTCACCATTAAAGCTTGATCTCAAGCTTTTGATCCCATCAACCAACCCTAAATTCCTCAAAATTTTCCATCAAACCTTATTATCCCCACTAGAAAAGAAGATTGAAGGAGAAAGAAAGGAAGAAATTGAAGATTTGGAGAAATTGAAAATCAAAGTTTGAGGTTAGTAATCTAAACTTGGAAATTATAGTTAAATGTTTATGTTCTAGTTTAATTAACTTTCATAACAAAACAATTGTTGGGGGAGTAATAAGGAATTTCAGCCAGCTAGGGTTAGGGCTTGAAATGAATGAGTTGAGGTATTTGAATGGTTATTTGAAGTGAATTAGGTGTATAGATCATTAATATACACTTTAAATTGCATTAGAGTTGAAATTTATGTAATTAGGGTCTTGAGCATGTGAAAAAAATTAGAAAAAAAGTTGAGAATTAGTCAATTGATGTAGTTAACCTTATTTGAGTTGAGAAATGGTCAATTGTAACCATTTGTGATGTGTATGAATTGTTGGAAACAAGTTCTAATTCGGATAGGTTAGGGTCAATCTGTAGGTAGCTTGACCTAGGTCCCTTTCAGGGACCAAAATGGAAAATTTACCAACCCAATTGGTGTGAGGCTAATTGGGAATGAAAATAGACACAAAACGACATATTTTTCATTTAGGAATCATGCCCAGAAAGTGACCATAACTTAGTGAACAATTAGGCCAAATCCAGGATTGGGCACACTACCCTATACAAAAATAACTAAATGCACAGTAGTTACTTAAATGACCATAACTTGGTCTAGGAAAGTCCAAATGACCTGAATCTTATACCGATAAAAAGCTGAGACATAGTCCTACAACTTTTATGAAGAAAACAAACCTAAATTTTGATCATAACTAATTCAAAAAGTCAACTGCACTCAATATACAAAAAATTGCCAATATCCAGAAAATACCCAGAATTTTGGGTAACACCAAATCCGGCCAGCCCCATTCCAATAGTCATATCTTGGGCTAAAAAACTCCAAATGAAGTCATTCAAAAAGGGAAATAAATTTAAGACAATAAGGAACAACTTCTATGAAGAAAACTTAGCCAAATTTCAACAACAACTTGACCAATGGAACAGTGCAAAATAGGACACTAAATCTGAAATTTTGAAATTTCACCTAAGAGACTTAAAATTTGAGGAAATAACCAAAACCAACAAAGTAGGTCACCAAAATGTGGTATGTGTGTGAAATTGAAATCCCTATACCTATTAAGCATGAGAAACTCAATAATTTGACTTGAATAGTATCATGAATAGTAACCCCGAAGTTCAAATTTTAAAGAACGTCAAGTTAAGTATATTAAAGCTAGAAATAAATAGATTTGAATTTATTTTTAGATTTATAATAAATTATGATACTGAAACACTGTAAAATGGTGTGTTTCAATTGAAAAGAATACTGGGAAAGAACCCGAGGCATCAAGTCAAGGCCAAGAGGCGACTTGCATAAGGTTTGTGCACAACATAAATGTTCTTTAAATTTCTCTTTGCAAAGTACATGAAATGAATTGTGATTTATTTATATTAAAAAATGGTGATTGAAATGTACACTATGCTTTTGATCTAAATTGTTGGGAATTTAATGATATGTGTTTTAATTGTCAGTAAATGTTTGGTAAATTATTAAGATAGTTTTGAAATCACAGTGTCATGACTATATATTTGAATGCCTCACTAGCATGACTAGTGGGAGGAATTAGTTTTGAATTTTGATTCCCTCTGTGGCTAAAGTGTTGAGGTGTGTGCCAGTAGAAGAAGAAATTTGAATGGGTACCCATAGATTTAGCTAGCTAGCCTTGTGATTTCTCATAAGCCTTCGACTATTGAGATGAGTATTGTTCTGAATGGCATGATATAACTGTGTGTTTTTATAAAATTCGTTTTGAGATTTCCCAAATGAGATTGTTTGGACTAAAAATTTATAAATCGTGTTTTGTATATGTTTTTCATGTTCAGTACCATATTTGAATAAATGTGATTTGAATTATGCATAAATGTTATTTTAGTATGTTGTGCACCACTGAGTCATAGTACTCAGCGATGGCTGTTATTACTGTCTTAAATATAGAGACTAGAGGAGCAGCAGAGTGAGCTGCTGAGGATCTTGGAGCTACAACCCCGAAGTTTTGTTAGGTATAATTTTATACCCTGTTTGTAATGTTTATATTTGTGTATCTAACCGTATGTACATGTATAAATTGCCTTTGAGCAGTTGTATAGAGTTTGTAATAATATTAGTTTGTATTTTCTCATGTATATTTTGGATGATGATTGTAAATTGAATTTACTTTAATGAAAAGTGAATGAAGTTGTTTAGTGTTATATTTTGAAGACAATTGAAATGAGAATTATTTTGAATTTTTGAGTTTGGGAAAAATTGTGTTGATTATGTTGTAGTAGTGATGGATTTTGATGAAAGGAATTATAGGAAGTGTTTTTACTGGTTTTTGAAGAACTGTTTTCTTAAAATACAGACGGCACACTCACGAAATTTTTTCAAAATTTGCGGACAAATAAAAATGGACAAAAATTTTAACTAGCTTTTAAACTTCTATTAAATGTAAGAAAATGCTCACCACTTCCAAAAAGTAAGAAAATGGTTTTTAAAATCCCTTGTGGGGTACTTAATGAGTTATCGATAGGTGAAGTTGGGTAGTTCATTAGGTATTCTACGGGATTATGTTATGCCTTACAGAGGGTTAAGGTGTGACATGTTTTAGTGGTATCAGAGCGAATTTTTGAAGTATGTTTTGACTTGTGAATTTGTGTCTTTTCTTTGATAAGTACAACTGTTCAATGTCCTTATTTGTTACATACAGTGCATTACATCATAAATATGAACTAACGGAGAGAAATCTCCTTGTGTTATTTGTTCAGGAGATATCCTAACTCCAGACTGAAATAGAAGAAGGGGATCGCTCTGTTGAGCAGTCAGTAGAGGCTGAGGCCCAAAGGGAAGCCTCAGCTCTCCAAAATGTCAGTGGGTCAGTGGCATCGACCCCACAAATGCTGCAGTTTCCCGCACAATTCGCCCAGCAAATGGCTGCTATGTTTCAACAGATGGCCGGGGGTATGTCTGCTCAAGCTCCACCCCAGACTCCTGTGATGCAACCTCAAGCTCCAATCAGACAGTATGACAAGCTGTTGAACTATGGGGTGACAAAATTCAAGGGTACAGTAGACCATTTAGAGGCGGAGCAGTGGCTAGAGAGGATGGACCGAGTGTTCAAGAAATTGCACTACCCAGAAAAATTGAAACTTGAGTATTCAGTATCGCTACTGCAAGGGGATGCTTATGATTGGTGGATGACCATCCCCCACAGCTTGGCAAAACCACCAGTATTGACCTGGGATGACTTCATCAGAGAGTTTAGAGAGAAATATGTCCTAGATGCATATGTGGATCAAAAATTGCAAGAATTTCTGAGTTTGAAGCAAGGCAACAAATCAGTGGCAGAGTATGAGAGGGAGTTCTCTTGCTTAAGCCACTATGCTGGGAGTCTCCTGTCTACCTGCAAAGAAAGGTGCAAGAGATTTGAGACGGGTTTGAAGCCTAGTTTGAGGATGTAAGTAGTGGGATTCAGACACAGTAACTTCTCTGAGCTCATCTCTCAGGCACTTGAGTTAGAAAGAATTGAATTAGAAGCGACACCAGTGAAAGAGAAATCTGAGAAGACTGAAAAATCAGAGAAAGATAAAGGGGAAAAATCAGTAGAGCAAAGCCCCAGTGGTACATCTGGAAAAAGGAAGAAATTTGGGGGAAGAGGTGGAAGGTTTTGAAGGGGCAGATTCTCCGGACAGAGACCCCCTAGATCGGGTCAGCAGTCGACCAGGGGTTCATATCCTCCCCGCCCCTATGAGATATGTGGCAAGACTCATGGGGGAGAATGCTATTAGGCAACAGGAGCTTGCATTAACTGTGGAGGTATGGGCCATATCGCTAAAGACTGCACCAGTGACCAGTGCCCATAGATTTGGGCTAGCTCCTACTACTGCTGAGAGATCTATTCAGAGTTCTGCTTCTAAAGGTTTACAACCGGTTAGCAGAGGAAGAGGCAGAGGTAGAGGCAATACTTCTGGCAGTTAGGGTACTATTAGCCAGTCAACACAAGGGAGTGCTCCGGCCAGAGTTTACACGATGAGACAGCGAAAAGAGGCTGAGACTTCCGATATTGTAGCCGATACTTTCTCTATCTCTGATCAGGATGTCTTTGTGTTGTTTGATCCAGGTTCAACCCACTCATATGTAAGTGCTAGCATAGTTAGTTCCCTTATGGTTCCGTATGCCAAAATGGATTTTGAAGTGCTAGTAACTAGTCCGTTAGGACAAGAGTTCTGAGTCAATAGAATGTATAGAGATTGTCATTTAGTGATCCAAGGACATGTTTTTCTGTCAGATTTAATTGAAATGCCCTTCAGAGATTATGATATCATCTTGGGCATGGATTGGTTAGCCATGCATCACACCATGATTGACTGTAGACTGAAGACAGTCACTTTTGGTCTCCCTCAGTACGGTGATGTGGTAATACACGGGGAGAGGCAGTTGCTGCCATCAAACATCATTTCGGCTGCACTAGCTAGAAGGATGATCAGAAAGGGTTGTGAAGCATACTTGGCACATGTGATAGACACCCAAATGGGGAGTCTAGTATTAAGAGACATCCCTACTATATGTGACTTTCCGGATTTGTTTCCTGATGAGTTGCCAGGGTTACCTCCGGAAAGAGAGGTGCAGTTTGAGATTGATGTCATGCCTGGTGTGGACCCAATCTCGATAACACCATATAGAATGGCACTAGCAGAATTAAAAGAATTGAAAGTTCAATTGCAAGAGCTGCTTGACAAGGGCTTTACCCGCCCTATTGTGTCACCTTGGGGAGCGCCAGTGATGTTTGTCAAGAAGAAAGATGGCACTCTCCACTTATGTATTGACTATCGGCTGTTGAATAAGGTGACAATAAAGAATAGATATCCCTTGCCCCGTATTGATGACTTGTTTGATTAGTTGAGGGGTGTAGCTGTGTTCTCCAAAATTGACCTGATATCGGGTTATTATCAGCTGAAAGTACAAGAGCAGAGTATTCCTAAAACTGCCTTTAGAACCCGCTATGGCCATTATGAGTTCTTGGTCATGCCATTCGGGTTAACTAATGCTCCGACTACTTTTATGGATCTGATGAACACCATCTTCAGACCATACCTCGACCAGTTTGTTGTGGTATTCATAGATGATATATTGGTTTACTCGAGGAGTGCAGAGGAGCATGATAGACATCTGGATTGTACTGCAGATTGTACTGCAGACTTTAAGGGAGAAACAGCTATATGCCAAATTATCGAAGTGTGAATTTTGGCTGAAAGAAATATCCTTCTTGGGGCACATAGTATCGGCAGAGGGCATCAAGGTAGATCTAAGTAAGATAGAAGCTGTCCTTAATTGGAAGCCACCCAGAAATATCACTGAAATTCGCAGTTTTCTGGGTTTAGCTAGATACTACCGCCGATTTGTGAAAGGGTTCTCCATGTTGGCATCTCCATTGACCAAATTACTTCAAAAAGATATGAAATTTTAGTGGATGGATAAACGCCAACAGAGTTTTAATGAGTTGAATAAATGTTTTACTGAAGATCCAGTCCTTACTTTACCTACCCCGGGTAAAGAATACACAGTTTACAGTGATGCTTCTCACAATGGGTTAGGCTATGTACTGATGCAAGAGCGGAATGTCATTGCCTATGCATCACGCCAGCTGAAACCGCATGAGAGGAATTATCCGACACATGAATTGGAGCTAGCAGCTATTGTGTTCGCTCTTAAGATCTGGAGACACTATTTGTATGGGGAGAAGTGCTACATCTACACAGATCATAAGAGTTTGAAGTATCTGGGAACTCAGAAGGAGTTGAATTTAAGACAGAGGGGATGGTTAGAATTGATAAAAGACTATGATTGTCTGATAGACCATCAGCCAGGGAAAGTGAATGTGGTGGCTGATGCCTTAAGTCGTAAGACTATGGCAAGTCTACGGGTTTCTCCCTTGTCTATAGTACATGAGTTGAGAGTATTGCATGCCAGCTTAGAAATTAATGATGAGGGGCAGACAGCAATTGCATGGCATGTACAGCCAGTGTTGATTGATCAGATCAGAATGGCTACACGGAATGATTAGAAGTATCAGAAGCTGTTAGAAGAAGTCAGACAGGGCAAGAAACCTGAGTTCTTAGTGAGAGATGATGGCCTATTGCTACACCAGGGTAGAATGTGTGTTCCTAATGACATTGACTTGAAACAGATCATTTTGAAGGAAGCACATGAGTCTCCTTTTGCTATGCACCCTGGTGGCACAAAAATGTATAGAGGGCTGAAAGAGCACTACTGGTGGATGGGTATGAAAAGAGATGTAGCAGAATTTGTTTCCAAATGCTTAACTTGTCAGCAAGTAAAGGCAGAGCATTAAGCACCAGCTGGTTTGTTACATCCACTACCAGTACCAGAATGAAAATGAGAGAGAATAACTATGGATTTTGTGA
The DNA here is from genome assembly GCF_030052815.1 of Hevea brasiliensis. Lineage (NCBI taxonomy): Eukaryota > Viridiplantae > Streptophyta > Magnoliopsida > Malpighiales > Euphorbiaceae > Hevea > Hevea brasiliensis. Next base: position 16,779,009 of record NC_079493.1, on the reverse strand, counting down.
TGGGACTTCCGAGGACACAAAAGAGCCATGATGCAGTATGGGTCATTGTTGACAGACTAACCAAGTCTGCTCATTTTTTGCCTGTCTGGATGGAATACGGTTTAGAAAGATTGGCCAAGTTATACATCGATGAGATAGTAAAACTGCATGGAGTGCTAGTATCCATCGTATCAGACAGAGATCCTAGGTTCACTTCTAGATTCTGGGATAGTCTTCAGAGAGCCCTAGGAACTAGATTGAACTTTAGCACGGCATTTCACCCACAAATAGATGGCCAGTTTGAGAGAGTAATTCAGATCTTAGAGAACATGGTACGGGCTTGTGTGATTGAGTTTAAGGGCAGTTGAGACACACACTTGCCTTTGATTGAGTTTGCTTATAATAAAAGCTACCAATCAAGCATTGGGATGCTTCCATATGAAGCTTTGTACGGTAAGAAGTGCAGAACTCTCCTGTGTTGGGATGAAGTGGGTGAAAGAAAGATGATTAAGCCCTAAATTGTTTAGCAGACTGAGGAGAAAATCAGATTGGTTAAAGATCGACTCAAAGCTGCATCAGACAGTCAGAAGTCCTATATTGATCTGAAGAGAAGGGATATTGAATATGCAATGGGTGACAAAGTATTCCTCAAGGTTTCCCGTTGGAAGAGAATTATGAGATTCGGCAGAAAGGGGAAATTGAGTCCTTGTTTCATCGGGCCATATGAGGTTCTGGAAAGAGTGGGTCCTTTGGCATATCATTTGGCACTACCTCCAGAGTTGGAGAAGATACATAACGTCTTCCATGTATCGATGTTGAGGAGGTATCAATCAGATCCATCTCATGTACTACCAGTAGAAGAGATTGAAGTGGATCCAAACCTCACATATGAGGAAGAACCCATAGAGATTCTGACTTATGAGGTGAAGCAGCTACGGAATAAGCAGATACCATTAGTGAAAGTGCTATGGAACCATCATTCAGGCCAGGAGGCTACTTGGGAATTAGAGGAGGACATGAGGAGACAGCACCCACAACTGTTCAGAGATTGATACCAGGTAAAATTTCGAGACGAAATTTATTTTAAGGGGGGGAGAATTATAACAACCCTATTTGCATAGCCTGGTATATTTCACTGTTCCGGTGACCGGTGTCGGTCCAGACAAGTAAGAGAAGTAGAATCACGTCTAAGACACCTAGATAAGCCCTAAACTCAAATAATTAGTAATTGCCAAATAGTTAAGTATAAATAAGAAAAACAGAACATAAAAAGTTAAATGAGCTGGGAGTTACAGGGATGGGTGACCTTCTCGGAAAATGACTGCGAGATCAGTCTAAACTCAAATTTCGAACCGAAAAATGTGACGCTGCAGTCTTTAAGACTATTGCAAACATAGTGATAAAGAGAAAATCACGAAAAAGAGTTGTTAAGCAGGTCAAATAATTAGGTCAGGGATCCGGAAGAAATATCGAATAACTTGCAAACCAAATTGAACCAGCGAGGGGCAATTTGATCAATTCACTCCTAAAGCTGACTCCTGACCTAACTGTCCAATAAAATTAGAGAAAAGAAAATTTCGGGATTAAGAATTAAATTAAAGAATTAATGGAAAAATAAATGCAAAAGAAAAAAGAAAAGAAAAAAAAAGTTTATTTACATCATGCATGACATAAGCATGATGCAACAAATCTAATATTTAAAAATTGAAATTTGTGGGATAATTATGTATTAATTTAGCTAAATGTTTATGTTCTAGTTTAATTAACTTAGAAAGTAACTTAAAATCATAACAAAACAATTATTGGGGGAGTAATAAGGAATTTGGCCAACTAGAGTTAGGGCTTGAAATGAATGAGTTGAGGTGTTTGAATAGTTATTTGAAGTGAATTAGGTGTATAGATCATGAATATACACTTTAAATTGCATTAGAGTTAAAATTTATGTAATTAGGGTTTTGAGCATGTGAAAAAAATTAGAGAAAAATTTGAGAATTGGTCAATTGATATAGTCGACCTTATTTGAGTTGAGAAATGATCAATTGTAACCATTTGTGATGTGTATGAATTGTTGGAAACTAGTTCCAATTCGGATAGGTTATGTAACACCCTCACTGTAACAATTCTGCACATTCTACTATTTTGGTGACCAGTGTCGGTCCGGACAGTTAGAACGTCCGGAAAAATATTTAAACTAAAGTGAGGAACTATAATTAACTCAAATATTAATAAGAAAAATTTAGGAAAAATTTTAGAAATAAAATACAACCAAGTTAAATGAGCCGGTGCCCTAGCGATGGGTAACCTAGTGGGAAGTTGCGGTTCTCGCAACTAGGAGCCCTAGACCCGGGGAAAAATTCATAAAATAATTTTTGAGACTCCAGAGAAGGGTCATTGAGGTTTCTATGGCATTAGAATGCCAATGAAATGCTTAGAAAAATTTTTCAATCGGTACAGACAATTTTGGCTCAATAAGCCAAACGGAGGGCATTTTGGTCATTTCGTCTTCAGAGATGATTTTTGGCCGACTTGTCCAGTTAAGTAAATAATTATTATGACATAAAATATGAATAAATATTGCTACACATTAAATTGAAATTGAGTAGAAAAGAAAAGAAAAGAAAAATGAAAAAAATTGGAAATTATGACATCACATGATGTCATTAACATGCCCCCACCCAATCACATGGTGACACATGGCTATAACTCACTTAAAATGAGTTAAATGGGTAGAAATGAAAGAAAGAAATCAGTTTTCCTTTTACTTTCTTCTTCCATCCGTAGCTCTCCTAACCCTTACCACCATTAAAGCTTATCCAAGCTTCATAACCCACCCAAATCTCACTTGAAACCCTAAGTCCACTTCAACAAAATTTGTCTCTACATCTTGAGCAAGTGTTTGGCAGCCAAGAAAATTAAAGAAAGTGAAGGAAAAATCTAAGTTGGGTCAAGAAAAAATTCTGCTCCATTCAAGGTTAGTGCCCTAAACAATTTCTTTCTTTCTTTAATCTTGTAAGCATGCTAAATCAAGTAGAAAATTGTTTGAAATTAAAAGAAAAACTTGAGTAAATGAAATCTCTAAATTTGGCAGCCATGAGAAAGTTTAAGGATTGTTGGTTTTTGATGAAATTAAGTGGCTTAATTATGTTATTGATGAGTATAGATGATGGATCAAGTGATTTGGTATGAGTTTGGTGGGTGTATGCCTTGAATTGGAAATTGGAGTTAGGGTTTGAGCATGAAATTGAGACTTTGATCATGTAATGATGAAAGTGAGTTTTAATGGTCAATTAGTGACCATTTGGTTATTGGTAAACAAGAAATGAAGTGTGTTTAGTGATGGGATTTAGGTTTAGTGTGGCTGCCCTAGGTGACCTGCAAAATTGGACATGAGTCCAGCAGGTTTGGGCAGCCATAACTTGAATTGTAGAGGTTCAATTGGTGTTTGGGCAATGGGACATGAAACTAGACACATAATGTCACAACTTTGGTGAAGAAACCATGCCCAGAAAACCAAACCAAGTTGACCAAAAGTTTTCCCTAATCCGGGTGACCTGCAATCTGCCTGGGCAAAATGACCAAATGAACAGTGTTTGGTCATTTGGCCATAACTCAATGTAGAAAGTCCAATTGACCTGAAATTTTACCAGCAACAAGCTGAGATATAGACCAACAACTTTCATGAAGAAACCTGACCCAAATTATGACCATAACCTAGTCAAATTGCCAACCAAACTTAGGTCACCAAATCTGGCAGAACCAAATTGCCCAGAAAATCTGGGTACAGGTCATTCCGACCAGTTATGGTAAAATGACCATAACTTGAGCTATAAAACTCTAAATGGAGTGATTCAAAAATGGAATTAAAGAAGACACAATAAGGAACAACTTTGATGAAGAAAGGTTAGCCCAGTTTCCACTCTAAAATTGTCTAATGGAACAGTAAACTTAGGTAATAAAAACTGAAAATTTAGAAATGCATCTAGGGGACTTTAAATTGCAATTGGCAATTAATACTAGCAAATGTAAAACTCAAAATGTGGGATCTTGGTGTAATTAGAATTAATATATCCATTAAGTATAAAAAAGTCAACATTTTGGTTGACTAGTAAGGTGAATAGTAATCAAAATGATTAGTAAATTAAGATGAAGACCTAGAACCAATTCTAAGCTTAAATGCTTAGAATTGTATGACAAATGTGGACTATGCATCCTAGTCAAAATTGTTAAAAAGAAATTAAGGGCATAAATTTGAAATCCATGAAATGTTCATGGATTACTTGAAACATAAAAAATAAGTCACCTAATTGATGTGAATAGATAGTTAGGCCTTATATGCCCATCACAAATGGAATTCATAAAATATTAGTAACTCAACTTGAAATATAAAATTTGTAATTACATAAGTAGATTCTTGAATGTATAAATGAGAAAGGAAAAATATTTTGAATACAATGGTACATGTGAACCATTGTTTAGAATTGTGATCAATATGAATAACATAATGAATGAATAAATGAACCATATTAATGTATGAATGAGACATTAGTTCTCATTATTGTAGAGAGGAGAAGTATTTTGAGTACAATGGTATAAAAGGATAATTGATGTGAATTGTGATCATATAAATGATCAAATGAATGTATGAATTATAATTGAAATTTATCATGAAATAATGAAGTCATAAAACACAATATATTAATATTTAATGATATTATGTGCCCTTGTATTGCCTAGACAAGTGTGTCAGATTGGATAGATTGGCATGCCAATAGGGTATTGTTTTAGCAGTACTGCGAAAGGCTTTATGCCTGTGTTCATGGCTTTATGCCTGTATTCATGGCTTTATGCCTGTATTCATGGCTTCATGCCAACATTTATGGCTTTTATGCCTGATTATGTGTTATCATGGCTTTTTAGCCATACTGACTGCATACGTGGTTGATGTTCTGCGTCCCATGGTATGACGCCCCGAGGCACTGCGGTGTCCAGTGCCAACGACCCATTATCCAGTTTAGTCAACCTGTCATAGGTTACTTGGGCAGTGAAATTTATTTAAATAAGTTAAGAATATTAGCAATCAAAAATATTAGAAATTAAATAAAATAAATGAGTAAGATGACCTAAAATAAATTAGAATAGTTATTTATTAGAAAGAATCGAAATGAATTGGACCGATATTAAAATTTACTTATTATGAAATAATCTGAGACAACCTAGAAATTATTGAGAAAATGCTAAAAGATTAGCAAAAAAAATTATAACATACATAAATATTGCAAATGTGACTTATATAATAATATAAGCATAAATTTATTATTTTTAGATCATTTTTCTTTGTACATTATTACTGTACATTGGCGAAATAAACACTTCCAAAGAAGACTAAATTAGGATAAAACTTATTAAATTTTAGAAACCGCATATGAAGTATAAATAAATCTTAATTATTTGAATTATGTTTTATTTCTATCTTTATTTGTATATTATTTTCTTGTTATATTATTGCACCACTAAGCAGCAATGCTTAGCGCGATGGATTTGTTTCCTCGCGCAGGTACTTTGACTAAGATTTTTGGAGTCTAGATCTGCAGAAGTGTCTGAAGTATTCAAGGTTGTCACCTCCTCAGCAATACATGTAGATAGGAGCCATATAGATTATATTTTATATTTTGTATAAAATGCTTAGATATTGTATTGTAATGTATATTATGAACAAGTAATTAATAGAAATACGATGTAAATTAATTAATTAGCTTTTTCATATGTAATTAATTTATATATCATGTAAATTATGAAATTTTGTAATTATTTTGTAAATTATGTAAATTAAGGAAATTTGAAAATTTGGCTTATGTAATTTGAGAATGTTTACATATGAATTGAGTATGAATGGAAATGTATGGAAATGATTATGAAATTGAAATGTATGGATGAGATTTGAAATGATGAGATAATTATGATTAACATGGATGAGATTTTTATTTTAAAATATTGTTGAATTTCAAACAAGTGAATATTGAAATACACCAAACGAAATTAAAATAGGGGAAACTCCATTAGTTTCTTCGTCAAAAAAAAAATAATCGATATTAAATATAACGAGAACAAAATTATTAAAAAAATAAAGTAAGATCAGTTAGGGTGCTCCAGTACTGAATGTAGCACACCTTGCTCAGCTACACTGTAGTCGGGTAAGGGGTGTTACAGGTTCGGGTTAATCTGCAGGCAGCTTAACCTAGGTCCCTTTCAGGGATCAAAACTGAACTTTACCAACCCAATTGGTGTGAGGTTGATTGAGAATGAAAATAGACAGAAAATGGCACATTTTTCATTTAGGAATCATGCCCAGAAAGTGACCATAACTTAGTGAACAATTAGGCCAAATTCAAAATTGGGCACACTGCCCTGTACAAAAATGACCAAATGAATAGTAGTTACTTAAATGACCATAACTTGGTTTAGGAAGGTCCAAATAACCTGAATCTTATACCGATGGAAAGCTGAGACATAGCCCTACAACTTTTATGAAGAAAAAAAACCCAAATTTTGACCATAACCTATTCAAAAAGTCACCTACACTCAGTATACAAAAAATTGCCAATATCCAGAAAATGCCCAGAATTCTGGGTAACACCAAATCCGGTCAGCCCCATTCTAATAGTCATATCTTGGGCTACAAAACTCCAAAAAGAGTGATTCAAAAAGAAAAATAAATTTAAGACAAGAAGGAACAACTTCTATGAAAAAAACTTAGCCAAATTTCAACAGCAACTTGACCAATGGAACAGTGCAAAATAAGACACCAAATCTGAAATTTTGAAATTTCACCCAAGAGACTTAAAATTTGAGAAAATAATCAAAACCAACAAAATAGGTAACCAAAATGTGATATGTGGGTGAAATTGAAATCCCTATACCTATTAAGCATGAGAAAGTTAATAATTTGACTTGAATAGTGTCATAAATAGTAACCTCGAAGTGCAAATTTTAAAGAATGTTAAGTTAAGCATATTAAAGCTATAAATAAATAGATTTGAATTTGTTTTTGCATTTATGACAAATTATGATACTGAAACACTGTAAAATGGTGTGTTTTAGTTGAAAAGAATACCAGGAAAGAACCCAAAGCATCAAGTCAAGGCTAAGAGGCGACTCGCATAAGGTTTGTGCACAACATAAATGTTCTTTAAATTTCTCTTTGCAAAGTACATGAAATGAATTGTGATTTATTTATATTGCAAAAAGGTAATTGAAATGTACACTATGCTTTTGATCTAAATTGTTGGGAATTTAATGATATGTGTTTTAATTGTCAGTAAATGATTGGTAAATTGTTAAGATAGTTTTGAAACCACAGTGTCATGACTATATATTTGAATGCCTCACTAGCATGACTGGTGAGAGGAATTAGTTTTGAATTTTGATTCTCACTCTGGCTGAAGTGTTGAGGTGTGTGCCAGTAGAGGAAGAAATTTGAATGGGTACCCATAGATTGAGCTAGCTAGCCTTGTGATTTCTCATAAGCCTTCAACTATTGAGATGAGTATTGTTCTAAATGGCATGATATAACTGTGTATTTTTATGAAATTCGTTTTGAGATTTCCTAAATGAGATTGTTTGGACTAAAAATTTATAAATTGTGTTTTGTATCTATTTTTTAAGTTTAGTACCATATTTGAATAAATGTGATTTGAATTATACATAAATGTTATTTTAGTATGTTATGCACCACTGAGTCATAGTACTCAGCGATGGCTGTTATTGTTATCGCAGATATAGAGACTAGAGGAGCAGTAGAGTGAGCTGCTGAGGATCTTGGAGCTACAACCCTGAAGTATTATCGGGTATAATTTTATACCCTGTTTGTAATGTTTATATTTGTGTATGTAACCGTATGTACATGTATAAATTGGCTTTGAGCAGTTGTATAGAGTTTATAATAATATTAGTTTGGATTTTCTCATGTATATTTTGGATGATGAATGTAAATTGAATTTACTTTAATGAAAAGTGAATGAAGTTATTTAGTGTTATATTTTGAAGACAATTGAAATGAGAATCATTTTGAATTTTGGAGTTTGGGAAAAATTGTGTTGATTATGTTGTAGTAGTGATGGATTTTGATGAAAGAAATTATAGGAAGTATTTTTACAAGTTTTTGAAGAACTTTTTTCTTAAAATACAGACGGCACACTGCTGAAATTTTTTCAAAATTTACGAATAAATAAAAATGGACAAAAATTTTAACTAGCTTTTAAACTTTTATTAAATGTAAGAAAATGCTCATCACTTCCAAAAAGTAAGAAAATGGTTTTTAAAATCCCTTGTAGGGTACTTAATGAGTTATCGGTAAGTGAAGTTCAGTAGTTCATTAGGTATTCTACGGGATCATGTTATGCCTTACAGAGGGGTAAGGTGTGATAGTTATATTATTGCACCACTAAGCAATGGATTTGTTTTCTCGCGTAGGTACTGAAGCTAAAACCCAGTGGATACTAGACTGGGATTTTGGAGTTCGGATCTGCAGAGTGTTCAAGGTTGTCACCTCCTCAGCAATGCATGTAGATAGGGCCCATATAGGTAATATTATGTATTTTGTATATTATAAATATTTCTTATGTTGTAATGTAAACTAAAAAATTGTAATTAATATTTATGTGTTGTAAATTAATAAATCGGTTAGTTCGTATGTGATTAAATTGTAAATCATGTAAATTTATGTAATTTGAGAATTTCTACATATGAAAATTGAGTATGAATGGAAAGTGTATGGATTTGAATACGGAATTGAAATATATGGATGTATTATAAATGATGAGATTTTTATTATAAAATATTATGTTGAATTTTTCAAGCAGGTGAATAATAAAATACGCCAAACGAAAATTAAAATAGGGGAAACTTCGCTGGTTTCACCTTTGAAAAATAATTGATATTAAAATATAACGAGAACAAATTATTAAAGGAATAAAGTAAGATAAGATAGGGTGCTCCGACACCGAGTGTGACATGCCTTGCTCGGCTACACTGTAGATGGGTGAGGGGTGTTACATTTAGTGGTATCAGAGCACGGTTTAGGCGTTCCTAGGTATCGATAGATAGAATAAGATCGTGTGCATAATATGCATTGCATGCATATGAGTCGAGGTGACACTAATATAAATCTGTTTTTCTCTAGTAAGGTGAAGAAATAAGGAGGTAGCAGCTCCTCGACTATTTACACCAGATAAATTTCGAGGACGAAATTTTTGTTTGAGGGGAAGAATTGTAACACCCTCACTTTAGTTAGTCCATGCATTCGACTGCTCCGGTGATTAATGTCGGTCCGGACAGTCGAAATGTCTGAAACTATATGTAAACTAGAGTGAGGAGTCATAAATAGCCCAGATAATAGTAAGGAAAAATGTAGAAAAATTTAAGCTATGAAATACAACAAAGTTAAATGAGCCAGTGCCCCGGTGATGGGTGACCCTAATGGGAAGTTACTGTCTTCATAGCTAGTAGCCCTAAACTCGAGGGAAACCCAGTGAAATAATTTCTGAGATGCCAGAGAAGAGTTACGGCACCCTAGGTAGCATTCGAATGCCAAGAAAAGGTTAGGAGAATTTTTAAAATCGGTGCAGACAGTTTTGGCTCCTTAAAGCCAAACAGAGGGCATTTTGGTCATTTCGCCTTCAGAGACGATTTTTGACCAACTTGTCTATTTAAGTAAATAAATTATATGACATAAAAAATGAATAAATATTGCTAAATATTTAATTGAAAATGAGTAGAAAAGAAAAGAAAAGAAAATAAATAAAATGGGACTTATGACACCATTATGATGTCATTTAGAAAGCTCCATCCAATCATCATTTGACAAGCATTTTAAAAGGATAAAACTAAATAAATAAGGCTAAAAATGAAAAAGAAATCAAACCTTCTTCTTCTTGTTTTTGGCAGCCACTCTTTCTCTTCACCATTGAAGAGCTTTCGTCTCTCTCTCTTGCCAAACCTCACCTTTTCACCATAAAACCCTAATCTTTCTTCATTAAAACTTTTCCTTACACCTTAGATCACCTCTAGGCAGCAATTTGAAGGAAAAATTAAGAAGATTTAACAAGTTTGGGATAGTTCAAATTGAGGTTAGTGCCTATTTCTTCTCTTTTTCTTTAGATTTTGTGCTAGTAACATTATTTATGTTAGGAAATTAAGAAAATTGAACAAATATGTGCATGTTTAGGCCTCTACAAATTTTGGCAGCTTTATGGGGGGAAGTAGTTCTGATTATTTTGATAGATTAAAGTGGATTAGAGGTGGTGTTTGAAATGTAAATGTAGAGTGATAATGAATTAGTATGTTTAATTGATATATGTGCATGAATAGACATTTAAGAATTAGAGTTTGAGGCATGAAGTTAGGGTTTTGCTCATGTTTTGATGAATGGAAGTCCTAATGGTCAATTAGTGAACATTTGGCTATATTTGATAAGGAATTGAAGTGATTTATGCCCATGGAATTGAGGTTAGGTATGCTACCTTAGGTGTCCTGCAGGGCTGGATGTGAGTCCAGTAGATTTGGGCAGCTGTAACTTGAGTAGTGTAGGTTCAATTGGTTCAAGGCTAATTAGACATGAAACTAGACATATAATGACACAACTTTGATGGAGAAACCTTACCCAGAAAACAAACTTAGAATACCCTAAAAATTGACCAAATCCGGGTAACCAACCTGCTGGTCCTAGAAATTGATCAAATAAACAATGTTTGTTCATTTAGCCATAACTCAGTGTAGAAATGTCCAAATGACCTAAATTTTATATTAATAGAAAGTTTAGACAATTTAGAACAACTTTCATGAAGAACACCAACTCAGATTCTAAACTTAACCCATTCAAAATACTAGCCAAAGTCAGGATACCCAATCTGCCAAAAACCAGTTTAACCCAGAATTTCTGGGTACAGGTCAATCCGGCTAGTTATGGCAAACTGGCCATAACTTGAGCTAAAAAAACTCCAAATGGAGTGATTCAAAAAGAGAATTAAAGAAGACACATAAAGGAACAACTTTCATGAAGAAAGTTTTATCAAATTTTTACTGTAGCCAGGTCTAATAGAACAGTGAATTTGGACCTCAAATTTTGAAAATTTGAAATAAAACTTAGGAGGCTATGAATTGAGTTTGGCAATCAATGCCAACAAAAATAAAATGCAAAATGTGGTATCTTGGTGAACTTAGGTTTAACAAATCTATTATGAATTAAAAATTCAATATTTGAAGGGAAATAATCAAGTGAATAGTAACCTCAATAATATTAAAGCAAAAGACCAAAACTTAAATTGCAAATGATAAGTTATATAAATAGTGTAATGAATAAATTGATCATTTTAATTTATAAATGAGATATTAGTTCTCATTATTGTAGAAAGGAAAAGTACTTTGAGTACAATGGTATAGAAGGATAATTGATGTGAATTGTGATTATATAAATGATCAAATGAATGTATAAATTATAATGAATACATAAATTATGTAGAATTATATTTTAGAAATTTATACTTCTGCTAGGAATAGAATTGAAATATTATAAATTATTATTGGAGCTTATAATGAAATAATAAAACATAATAACACTTAATGGTACCTATGTGCCCATGTATTGCCTAGACACGTATATCAGATTGGATAGATTGACATGCCAATAGGGTATTATTTTAGTAGTACTGCATAAGGCTTTATGCCTGTATTCATGGCTTTATGCCCACACTCATGGCTTTTATGCACGATTACTTGTTATCATAGCTTTTAGCCATACTGATATGTGATCATGGCTTTTTAGCCATACTGACTGTATACATGGTTAACGTACTGAGCTTACACATCCCATGGTATGATGGCCTGAGACACTGCAGTGTCCAGTGCCAACGACCCGTTATCCAGTTTAGTCAGCCTGTCATAGGTTACTTGGGCAATGAAATTTATTGAAATAAGTTAAGAATATTAGTAATTAAAAATATTAGAAATTAAATAAATGAGTAAGAAGATCTAAAATAAATTAGATTAGTTATTTAGCAGAAATAATTGAAATGAACTGGACTGATGTTAAAAATTTATCTATTATGAAATGACTCTGAGAGCCTTAGTTATTATGAAATAATCAAAGATAACCTAGAAAGTACTGAATTAAACGATACAAAAGATTAGTAATAGAATTATAATTTAAATAAATGTTACAATGAACTATGTTTTATTTCCATATGTATTTTCTATATTATTTTCTTCGTTATATTATTGCACCACTAAGCAGCAATGCTTAGCGCGATGGATTTGTTTCCTCGCACAGGTACTGAAGCTAAAACCCAGTGGACATTAGACTGAGATTTTGGAGTTCGGATCTACAGAGTGTTCAAGGTTGTCACTTCCTCAGAAATGCATATAGATAGGGCCCATATAGGTCATATTATGTATTTTGTATATTATAAATATTTCTTATGTTGTAATGTAAACTAGAAAATTGTAATTAATATTTATGTGTTGTAAATTAATAAATCGGTTAGTTCATATGTGATTAAATTGTAAATCATATAAAATTATGTAATTTGAGAATTTCTACATATAAATTGAGTATGAATGGAAAGTGTATGGATTTGAATACGGAATTAAAATATATGGATGATATTCTAAATGACGAGATTTTTATTGTAAAATATGATGTTGAATTTTTCAAGCAGGTGAATAGTGAAATACGCTAAACGAAAATTAAAATAGAGGAAACTCCGCTGGTTTCTCCTTTGAAAAATAATTGATGTTAAAATATAACGAGAACAAATTATTAAAGGAATAAAGTAAGATAAGATAGGGTACTTCGGCACCGAGTGTGACATGCCTTACTCGACTACACTGTAGACCAGTGAGGGGTATTACTGTAACACCCTAGGCAAATCCCACATCGAAAAAACACGGGAGAGATGCTGGGTTCATAAGTTGATAGTTCCTAACCCCTATTGACGCTGCTTTAAAAGCGGTGAGGGCTTCCGAGGCGGACAATATCACTAGTGGGCGAGATTTACATTTGTGGTATCGAGCGCTCGCGTGCAACCTTGAGCGGTGGTGGGGCAAACCGGCGAGGATGCCGAGTCCCATAAGGGGGTGGATTGTAACACCTAGGCAAATCCCACATCGACAAACACGAGAGATCTCGGGTTCATAAGTTGATAGTTCCTAACCCTATTGACGCCGCTTTTAAAACCGTGAGGGCTTGGCCGAGCGGACAATATCACTAGTGGTCGGGCCATTACATTTGTGGTATCGGGCGCTCGCGTGCAGCCTGAGCGATGGTGGGGCAAACCTCAGTGACGCCGAGTCCCATAAGGGGGTGGATTGTAACACCAGCAAATCCCACATCGACAAAACACGGAGAGATCTCGGTTTATAAGTTGGTGGTTCTTAACCCTTAGTGACGCGTTTTAAAACCATGAGGGCTTCGGCCCAGAGCGGACAATATCACTAGTGGGCCGGGCCATTAAATGTAATGGTGGTGGCCCGGCCCACAAGTGATATTGTCCGCTCTAGGCCGAAGCCCTCACGGTTTTAAAACGCGTCACTAAGAGTTACGAACCACCAACTTATAAACCCAGCATCTCTCCCGTGTTTTGTCGATGTGGGATTTGCCTAGGTGTTACAATCCACCCTTATGGGACTCGGCCCTTGCCGAGGTTTGTCCCACCATCGCTCAAGGCTGCACGCGAGCGCCTCGATACCACAAATGTAATGGCCCTACCACTAGTGATATTGTCCGCCTCGAGCCAAGCCCTCACGCTTTAAAACGCGTCAATAGGGTTAGGAACTATCAACTTATGAACCCAAAGATCTCTCCCGTGTTTTTTCGATGTGGATTTGCCTAGGTGTTACAATCCACCCTCTTATGGGACTCGGGCCCGCCGAGGTTTGCCCCACCACCGCTCAAGGTTGCACGCGAGCGCTCGATACCACAAATGTAATGGCCCGGCCCATTAGTGATATTGTCCGCTCTGGGCCGAAGCCCTCACGGTTTTAAAACGCGTCACTAAGAGTTACGAACCACCAACTTATAAACCCAGCATCTCTCCCGTGTTTTTTCGATGTGGGATTTGCCTAGGGTGTTACAATCCACCCCACTTATGGGACTCAGCGTCCTTGCTGAGGTTTGGCCCACCATCGTTCAAGGTTGCACGCGGAGCGGCTCTGATACCACAAATGTAATGGCCCGGCCCACTAGTGATATTGTCCGCTCTGAGCCGAAGCCCTCACGGTTTTAAAACGCGTCAATAGGGGTTAGGAACTATCAACTTATGAACCCAGCATCTCTCCCGTGTTTTGTCGATGTGGGATTTGCCTAGGGTGTTACAATTACACATAGGAATGTTCGATGGTCAAAGAGTAGACTTTCAACTACCAAACATTCCATGCACTATATGAAGGAGCAGAAGCGTGAAAAACAGAAGTTTATACCATTGAATTCAAAAATTTTCACCTAGGGTCACATGCATCATGCAAGATTTATTTTTATCTATTTGATTTCAATGATAGACAACATATTAAAACTCTTTTAATATGCTTTTTGATCTATACTTGCCATTTAAGATTTTAAAATTAATCAGATTAATTTTAGAACCCTAGATTAAATCAAGAACAAACACACTAACCTCTTGATGCACTGCAGTGTATTTGCGCCTTTGAGATGCATCTTCAGGACACCAGATGTTATCCCTCTAGCTTGTCCACACCAAGAACACCTATGGCAGCCCTTGAACAACTTCTAAAGCTTTTTCTATTATTTAGAAAATCAAGTTCTGCCTTTTAAGAGATTAAAGATGTAAACAGGACACTAGAAACGATTTCTAGTATTTTTAATTCGAGAGATTGATGGCTAATCTCTTTAAATTGATGAGAGATGAAGAAGAAGAGATGGAGAGCCTCAAAATAGCGTGACAAAGGAGGAGTAGCTGCTGGTTGTATTTTTTCTCTTCATAACAACACTTATATAGCTAGGTTAACACATTAAACCCTTGCCACATGTCACCCTCTGATTGTTTCTAGGTTTAATTGACCCAATCACATTGTGCCAAGTGTCAAACCTATATTTAATCTTAATTTTAATCATCTTACATAATTAAAAGACATTTGGCAAGCTTATGTGTAATGCCATGTGTCACCATCTCATGGTGCCACATGACACCCTGTGAAATGACCAAAATGCCCCTGTGTCTTAATTTTGAGTTCTTAATCCAAAATAATTATTTCTCTTCTTCTAATCAATTTATATCAAATATAAATTAAATAATTAATCTCTATTAATTAAATTCTCATTAATTAAATTCATATTTAAACACTTTAAATATAAATTTAACTTATACTATACATCCAATAATCTAGATTTGGTTTCAAGTCATGCTAGGGACTTTGCAATCTAATTGCAAACCAAACCTATTTAATTAATCAATTAAACTCTTTAATTAATTAATTAAATCATATTTAATTAGGTGATAACTTGTGTATGTGTGTGACTTACTAGGCTCATCACTAATTGGCAATGAGATATAATATCAACTCTTAATATCATCAGAACTCTTTCTTACCATAAATGATTTCTCTAAATCATTTTATGCACCTCATAGACCATGGTTTATGTCAAACTCCATTTGCTATGAATATTATGTTCTCTTTTAATTCCAGTTCTTGATTAAAAAGATTTTCTTATCGGAAACTCTTTTCTGAATAAATCTATCTGTCCTGGCCAGGAACTTGAAACATCAAGAACAATTAAATGAACATAGGATTTTATCTCTATTTACTTAGAGGAACAGATTCCTTCTTGATCAACTCCTACCTCCATATATAACTAGTAGGAGCCAACACATGCCCATATACCCATATACAGTACAAGTATGAAAGCAGTATCAAACTCAAACTACCTATATACAAGATAACTGTGCTATCTCAGGTCTAAAGATTATATGCACTGATATGATTTATGACAAAACATTGACAAGAGTAAACTCCATGTGCTTGTCATAAGTGTCACTGGTTCGGCCTACTTATCATTTATAAGTGCCTATCATGTTTGCTATATGGCATGAGACTCACCATTCCATCTTATTTATATCTCATATAAATAACTTGGTAACAAACATGAATACAATCTTTCTGGATAAGTCATGTCCTTATTATGAAGTATGCTCGATTGTAAACCTATTTATGATACTTTGTACTAGAAATACTGTCACTCATATTCTTAACAACTTAAGAATAATATTTCTAACAAAATATCAATGGACATTTTCTATTACACATAAATATATTATGTAAACGGAATAGTGAAAATGCCTTTTATTAATAAAATTATGTATAAGATACGTACTAAATGATATGCTCTAGGGCATACTACTAACAATCTCCCACTAGCACTAGAGCTATTCATTACAATACCTTAGACCCATCTTCTCAAGATGTCAGTTTAACTGAGCTTGTGACAAAGGCTTAGTGAATGAATCAGCTGGATTTTCAGCTGATGCTATTTTCTGCATGGCTACATCGCCTCGTCCAACTATTTCTCTGATAATGTGGTAGCGCCTTTCTATGTGTTTGGATTTCTGGTGAGACCTTGGTTCCTTAGCCTGTATGACTGCTCCATTGTTGTCACAGTGTAATGGAACTGCTGACTCAATGGAAGGAATTACTGTAAGTTCTGTCACGAACTTCTTTATCCAAACAGCTTCCTTTGCAGCATCTGATGCAGCAATATACTCAGCCTCGGTAGTGGAATCTGTAGTCGTGCTCTGTTTGGAACTCTTCCAACTGACTGCACCTCCATTACAAATGAACACATATCCAAAGGTAGACTTTCTATCATCGATATCTGATTGGAATTCAGAATCAGTCTAACCATCCAATTGCAAGTCTCCACCTCCATAGATCAAGAATAAATCCTTAGTTCTTCTCAAGTACTTAAGGATATCCTTGACAGCTATCCAGTGTTCCAAACCTAGATTGGATTGATACCTGCTAGTCAAACTAACAGCATATGCGATATCCGGCCTAGTAGACAATATTGCATACATTAAACTTCCAATTGCCGAAGCATATGGAATTCTGGCCATCTTATCTCTTTCTTCAGGTGTCTTTGGAGACATCTCTTTAGAAAGATGGATACTATGTCTCACTGGTAACAATCCTCTCTTGGAATCAAGCATGTTAAACCTCTTTAACACCTTTTCCAAGTATAGACTTTGGGATAAACCAATTATTCTTTTTGCTCTATCTCTATAGATGCGAATCTCAAGAATATAGGTTGCCTCCCCTAAGTCTTTCATGGAGAATGTATTTGACAACCATACCTTTACAGTTGTCAACATACCTGTGTCATTACCCATCAACTGTATGTCATCCACATATAAGACAAAGAAAGTGATAGCACTGTCACTAACCTTCTTATATACACATGGCTCATCCTCATTTTTGATAAAACCAAAGGATTTAATGGCTTCATCAAAACGGATGTTCCAACTCCTCGAAGCTTGCTTCAACCCATAAATGGATCGCTTTAGCTTGCATACCTTGGAATCGTCTTAGGATTCAAAACCCCTAGGTTGTTCCATGAAAATGTTTTTTTCAACGTATCCATTGAGAAAAGCTGTTTTGACATCCATCTGCCAAATCTCATAAACATAGTATGCAGCTATTGCTAATAGAATCCTAATTGATTTAAGCATGGCAACAGGCGAGAAAATCTCCTCATAGTTGATTCCTTGCCTTTGGCGAAACCCTTTCGCTACTAGCCTTGCCTTATAGGTCTCTACCTTTCCATCAAAACCAATTTTCTTCTTGAAAACCCATTTGTTCCCTATAGGTACAATACCTTCAGGTGGGTCAACAAGATCCCAAACTTGATTCTTATACATGGAATCAATTTCAGATTTCATAGCATCAATCCATTTTGAAGAGTCTATATCTGATATAGCTTCTTCATAGGTAAGTGAATCATCTCCATGATCTACTTCTTCATGAGTAGACAACTCTTGTTCTTCTTCATGAAGAAAACCATATCTCACTGGTGGGTGAGATACCCTGGTTGTTCTACGAGGAACGGCTGTAGATGTTTCATCAACGGGTGTAGGTTGACTAGATGGATCTATATCCATCTGATTTGTTGATTGGTCAGAATTCTCTAATTCTAACTCTATTTGCCTTCCTTTGCCTTCTTCTTGAACAAACTGTTGTTCAAGAAATGTGGCATCTCTACTTATCACAACCTTTTGTGAAGTAGGCAAATAAAAATAATATCCAAAACTATCTTTTGGATATCCAACAAATCGACCCTTTTCTGATCTAGTTTCCAATTTATCAGTGTTCAGCTTTTTGATATAAGCTGGACAACCCCAAATCTTAACATACTTAAGACTTGGTTTTCTTCCATGCCATATCTCATAAGGTGTGGAAGAAACTGATTTTGATGGAATCCTATTCAGAATATACAAAGCTGATTCTAATGCAAATCCACAAAAGGAGATTGGCATATCAATATAGCTCATCATACTACGTACCATATCCAATAGTGTACGATTTCTCCTTTCAGATACACCATTCAGTTGTGGCGTTCCTGGAGGAGTCAGCTGGGAAACAATGCTGTGCTCTCTCAAGTATTCATCAAATTCAGTACTCAAATATTCACCTCCACGATCTGATCGAAGAGCTTTAATACTCTTTCCTGTTTGATTTTCTACTTCAGATTTAAATTCTTTGAACTTTTCAAAGGATTCATGTTTGTATTTCATCAAATACAAATACCCAAACCTTGATTTATCATCAGTAAAGGTAATAAAGTAATGAAAGCCACCTCTAGCCATTTCTTTAAATGGACCACATACATCACTATGTATTAGCTCCAAAATATTTTCAGCTCTTAGTCCTTGTCCAACAAAGGGTGATCTAGTCATTTTGCCCTGAAGGCAAGATTCACAAGTTGGAGCAGGCTCAGAACCCAATGAGGATAAAATCCCCATTTTCTCCAATTTTGCAATCCTATCTTCTGCAACATGACATAACCTTAAGTGCCAAATATATTTTGAACTTGAGTTGGTTTTCATCATAGCATTGCATTCTTTTAAATTGCTATACTCTGGCCAGTGGAAACACTTTCTTACTGGTAATGGAAACACTTTCCTGTTGGCAATGGAAACACTTTCCTGTTGGCAGTGGAAACACTTTTCTTTGCCTTTGTCAACTTTGGTCTTCCTTTTTTGTTTAGCTATTTTCTTAGAAGGACCAGGAATCTGAGATTTCTCTTTCTTATTGCCCTTCTTCTTGTTGGACTTTCTAGTAGAAGAAGATGCAATCAAAGCTACCTCTTTTCCTTTATTGCCCGGCATATTCTTTTGGGCAATAACTAGCATGTTGAGTAAACCAGCTAAGGTGCATTCCTGTTTAGTCATATGAAAATTTGTCACAAAATTCCCAAAAGACTCAGGAAGGGACTAAAGGATCAAATCCGTCAGTAGTTGGAAATCCATGTTAAAGTCAAGATATTCCAACTGCTCAATTAGCCGAATCATCTTATGGACATAATCCCCAACATTCTATCCCTCAGACATCCTCATACGGAACAGCTACCTAGATATCTCATACCTAGCATTCCTGTTGTGCTCACCATATAACTCTTGTAGGTGAAGGAGGATCTCACTCGCACTCTGCATGTTCTCGTGCTGCTTCTGTAACTCATTACTCATGGAAGCAAGCATGTAATACTTAGCTCTCAAATCATGCTCCTTCCACTTATCCAAAGTTTCATGTTCCTCAGGAATGGCCTCTGGAGATAAGGGACCAGGAACATTTGAATCTAGAACATATCCTATATGTTCAAGGTTCATGACAAGTTTCAAATTTCTTAGCTAATCAGTGAGATTAAGTCCTGTCAACCTATTGCGATCAAGTATGCTTGCAAGAATATTGGATGGTAGTGGTTGTTCTGTGCTCATTATTATCAGAAAATTAACTTCAGAAAATAACCAGATTAATTAGTAAATGTATCATGTAATTAATCAAAATGATTATGGTCTTTTAATCAAATTGGTCCTCCCATTAACTTAGCGAATCCTACACTTCCAAAGTAGAAAACGGAAATCCTAGTTGGATCGATTTCTAATGGGTGATTGAATTCTTATAATTCTATTGATCATCCTCAGGTACATCCGTTATTGGAATTACAATAAACTATAAGTGAGTAGCTCCTTGCCCATCACATCTCATGTGAGGTTCAATCCTTTACCTAGCCCCTAATGCTCAAAATCTCAGGTACATCCATTATTGACTTATCTTGCATTAGTTAAGTTGATCCCATTGAGCCAGTAATTATGCAAATAATTTTAATGTCCTCGGGTACATCCAATATTGGCCACCAAACCATTTACATATTTACAACATCTCATGCTTAACAATTATTCTTGAGAAAATCTCTTAAATTAAGTGCATCTTATGCAACTATTTAAAATTTCTTAAAATAATTGCCCCAATGGAGGGCCCATGTTATAATTACATTAATTATAGCATTTCCAACTTAATCATTTGTTTGGAAGATTTTATAGTCATCCTAATTACTATTAAGGTCTCACTTTGCACATTATCCATTTAGCATGCATATATCATATAATTGCATACATTCCCATACATCTCATGCATTCATGGATAAGCAGTAAATATGGTATGATCATGGACTTTCTAAGGGATTCAATTCTGAGCCACCAAGAATTGAATCAGGGTATTCCTAGGTGCATTTCATTCATTCATTTTATAAGAGTTGTTGAAGGAGTACATAATCAACACTTGATCTTGAATTCCTCCCACTTATCCCACTAATGCTCTTGACCTCCTTGAACTTCTTGCAATCCAATATTACATAGTAATCCTTGGCATACCAAGGCGAATTTACAAGAACTTAAATAAATGAAATTACAACGAAAAATTATTACAAACTTAATAATTATATGCCCAAAATAAATTAAAATAAATTAATTAATTTACAATCCCAAAGAAATATAAAAGAAATAAATCCAATCACATTGGTCTTTTATAGTCCATGATCATCCATCATGCATATCACTATTTAACAATTAAATAAAACATACGTACTTAAATTAAATTGAATATCTCATATTCAACTTAAAAATCCAGATTTGAATATGATTCAAATAAATTTAAAAATTCAGATTTGAATCTCATTCAAACAAATTTAAAAATTCAGATTTGAATCACATTCAAACAACCTTAAAAATTCCGATTTGAATCACATTCAAACAATTTTTAAAAAAATCAGATTTGAATCACATTCAAACAATTTTTAAAAATTCAGATCTGAATATTATTCAAACAACTTTAAAAAAAAATCAGATATAAATATGATTCAAACAACTTTAAAAATTCATATTTGAATCACATTCAAATAACTTTTAAAATTCATATTTGAATCACATTCAAACAATTTTTAAAATTCTGATTTGAATCAAAATTTAATTGGGTGATTAAAATTCTAATTAAACAATTTAATTAGACATAGGATGAGCTTTTAGATCATACAACAATTGCAAATTAAAAAGCCAAACCTTTGCACCACCCATGAAGCCAAACCATGCGCACCATTGATGGTGTTCTTCAAGCATGCCGCCACACATCCATTGCAACCAGCAATGGATTAATCATCTCATGATCAAATCACACAATTAAATCATATAATCAACAATCTAAATGGCAAATATAGTGGCTCTGATACCAATTGAAGGAGCGAAAGTGTGAAAAACAGAAGTTTATACCATTGAATTCAAAAATTTTCACCTAGAGTCACATGCATCATGCAAGATTTATTTTTATCTATTTGATTTCAATGATAAACAACATATGAAAACTCTTTTAATATGTTTTTGGATCTGTATTTGCCATTTAAGATTTTAAAATAATCAGATTAATTTTAAAATCTTAAATGGCAAATACAGATCTTAATTTTAGAACCCTAGATTAAATCAAGAACAAACACATTAACCTCTTGATGCACTGCAGTGTATTTGCGCCTTTGAGATGCATCTTCAGGATACCAGATGTTGTCCCTCTAGCTTGTCCACACCAAGAACACCTATGGCAGCCCTTGAACAACTTCTAAAGCTTTTTCTATTATTTAGAAAATCAAGTTCTGCCTTTTAAGAGATTAAAGATGTAAACAGGACACTAGAAACGATTTCTAGTATTTTTAATTCAAGAGATTGATGGCTAATCTCTTTGAATTGATGAGAGATGAAGAAGAAGAGATGGAGAGCCTCAAAATGGCGTGACAAAGGAGGAGTAGCTGCTGGTTGTATTTTTTCTCTTCATAACAACACTTATATAGCTAGGTTAACACATTAAACCCTTGCCACATGTCACCCTCTGATTGGTTCTAGGTTTAATTAACCCAATCACAATGTGCCAAGTGTCAAACCTATATTTAATCTTAATTTTAATCATCTTACATGATTAAAAGACATTTGGCAAGCTTATGTGTAATGCCATGTGTCACCATCTCATGGTGCCACATTACACCCTGTGAAATGACCAAAATGCCCCTGTGTCTTAATTTTGAGTTCTTAACCCAAAATAATTATTTCTCTTCTTCTAATCAATTTATATCAAATATAAATTAAATAATTAATCTCTATTAATTAATTTCTCATTAATTAAATTCATATTTAAACACTTTAAATATAAATTTAACTTATACTATACATCCAATAATCTAGATTTGGTTTCAAGTCATGCTAGGGACTTTGCAATCTAATTGCAAACCAAACCTATTTAATTAATCAATTAAACTCTTTAATTAATTAATTAAATCATATTTAATTAGGTGATAACTTGTGTATGTGTGTGACTTACTAGGCTCATCACTAATTGGCAATGAGATATAATATCAACTCTTAATATCATCAGAACTCTTTCTTACCATAAATGATTTCTCTAAATCATTTTATGCACCTCATAAACCATGGTTTATGTCAAACTCCATTTGTTATGAATATTATGTTCTCTTTTAATTCCAGTTCTTGATTAAAAAGATTTTCTTATCGGAAACTCTTTTCTGAATAAATCTATCTGTCCTGGCCAGGAACTTGAAACATCAAGAACAATTAAATGAACATAGGATTTTATCTCTATTTACTTAGAGGAACAGATTCCTTCTTGATCAACTCCTACCTCCATATATAACTAGTAGGAGCCAACACATGCCCATATACCCATATACAGTACAAGTATGAAAGCAGTATCAAACTCAAACTACCTATATACAAGATAACTGTGCTATCTCAGGTCTAAAGATTATATGCACTGATATGATTTATGACAAAACATTGACAAGAGTAAACTCCATGTGCTTGTCATAAGTATCACTGGTTCGGCCTACTTATCATTTATAAGTGCCTATCATGTTTCTTATATGGCATGAGACTCACCATTCCATCTTATTTATATCTCATATAAATAACTTGGTAACAAACATGAATACAATATTTCTGGATAAGTCATGTCCTTATTATGAAGTATCCTTGATTGTGAACCTATTTATGATACTTTGTACTAGAAATACTGTCACTCATATTCTTCACAACTTAAGAATAATATTTCTAACAAAATATCAATGGACTTTTTCTATTACACATAAATATATTATGTAAACGGAAAAGTGGAAATGCCTTTTATTAATAAAAATATGTACAAGATACATACTAAATGATATACTCTAGGGCATACTACTAACACTATATATGTTATTGTATATAGAATTCGATTGCCAAACACTCATGTTTCGGCTATCAAAGTTGGGAATTACGGCACTGCAAATTTTAATCTAACTTCCTAGGTTTTGGTTCCCTATTTCAAAATCATGCCCCATTCTTATAGTTTAGATAAAATATTCCTCTATTGATCATTATAAACCTAAAATAATGGATTATTCATAAACTTATCAAAACCCTAATTTTTACCCAATTTTATACCTTCATACAATCCTTTTTCTTTTTTTTTTCCCCTCTCTTTTAGGATTATGAAAATACAAATAAGAGTTGATAAAGTGAGGAAACTTACGAAGGATTCTAGGGTTTGGAAGAAATGCAAGATTCTCTCACTACTTTATCAAATGCTTGATTAGAATAAGAAGAGAAAAAGGCCTTAAGTTGTAGAAAAGGCTTTGAGGAGTTTAGAATTGATAAGGAAATTTAGGATAAAGGGTTTAAATGAGGGAGTGAGGGAGAGTAAGAAAAAGTAGAAGAGAGAAATATGAGTTGGTTTTGAAGAAGTAATAAAATGGTTATTCATTTTAAATAGACTTTGTTTATATAATACTATAAAGAAACCTTCGGCGACTAAAGTCCTAAACTTCGATTGTCGTAGTTCTTTTTTATTGCAATACTCACTTTAGGCTATCTTATATCACACTTCTTAATTCCTCCTACACTCCCATTATTAACTCTCACCTCCATTCAATATTCAACAAATATTCTGGTTTCGAACACATATTTTGTCTAGCCCGATGGCAGGTATTACATTCTAAGTGCACTAAAAGCAAATATAATGGCCATTTTTGTTGTTTTCAAGGCCTATTAACCTTTTTAAATATGAGTGATAGCTACTTTTTATACCTAACTATATAAGTCAGCAACTCATTTAATATCTTGAGTGAAACTTAAGTGAATAGGAGTGAGATTCTCTTGTAAATGGTTCTAAAACTTCAAAAACAAGGTATTAGGTGTACTAGACTTGGATTTTGCCTATGAAAAGAGTCCAATAGTGGAGAGAAACTCTCAAAGTGTGGTATTTGAGAAATGGATGTAGGCCTTAAGCTTTGAATCACTATAAATTGACATGTTTGATCTTTTCTTTCCTTACTTCTTTTTAAATTACAACTTATTTGAATTAATTGGGTGAATATGTAGCTAAATTTTTATTTTCTATTGTGATAAAACCTTTTGCAAGCACCATCGATTATCCTTCTTACTGGTATGTTCGTTATATGTTTTATCATACATATATGTGCTATCTCTTATGATATTGGTAGTTAAGCAAGTTTTATCCTACTTTTGCTATACTTATTTCTCTATCTTTTCTTGTGTATTGATGGACTATTTATAGTATATTTTTTTTATTCACCATTGATATAGTGCTAGGCATTTTTTTTTTCAATGACTTTAAAGCAAGTGCTGAAAAATTAAATAAAGACTAATTCACCTCATTCCTTTTAGACTATGTAGTTGGGACTACAATAATAGTTTAATAGTTAAAAATATTATTATGGAAGAAAAATATACAAAGTCTTGATATAATTCAAATGGCAACTAATTTTAAAATTCAAATGATGATTTAGGTTCAACTCTCTATGGTAATAATCGCATAAAATTCTTTCACGAATTGAGCTTCTAACTAAAATTATTGTACCAAAATTGAAGTACCAAAAACTTTATCATAATTAAAATATGGAAGAACTAAATCGAATCAGAATTGAAACATAAAAGTATTTGATCGAATCATAACCAACAATTCATCTTTCTTCAGCTCAGTTTTGATTCTTAGTAGGATTCAGAAATAAATTGAACTCGCATATGCTTAGTTGCAATTGTTGACCATTTTGAATTGTTCTTTACTTTAGCTCTGATTTGATAAGAACTAAGTTTGGTTTTGGAGATGGTGTAGTGTTGGCAGTATTGTGTCAAAGTTGATCATTATTACCAAAGAAGTGAGTTTTTTTATTTGGAAAGAAGAAGAGATTATGTATATTAGATTACTATTTTAAGTGTTAAATTGAGTTCCAAACTAAAACTAGGAGAGATATCATTTAGAGAGAGTGTGTGTCATTTATAGGGAGAAAAAGAAGGAATAAGAGAGATAGAGGGGTGGTTTAGGGAGAGAGATGTGTTTTATAATTTTTTTATACAATTATTTAAATGTAACTTTTTATTAAATTTATTAAAAATATTCAATGTGGATAGAAAATAATAATTCAAAAATTCCAATTGAATAAATAATTACTCATAAATTTAATAGCTCAGACATTGAAATATGATTTTTGCCATTTTATATAAAGGCAAAAGACTTATTTTAGCCCTTAAAATTTTACTCAATAGTCATATAAGCCCTTAAATGTTTTTGAGATACAAACAAGCCCTTTAAATTTTAAAATACATCAAATAAGTCCTTCAAATTTTAAAATAGATTAAATAAACCCTTAACGGACAAATAAGCCCTTCAAGTTTTAAAAATACATCAAGTAAACCCTTTAACTTTTAAAAACAGATCAAAAGATACTAGACTATAATTTGCCTCCAATATAAATCTAGCCAAGGCCATGCACATAGGGTCCTTATAAGCAATTATGTGTACTTGATTTGAAACACTCCAGTAGTTATCTATTGCATTTTATAGCATATTAATAGGTTATTTTTTGTCGAATGGTTCAAGAAGCTTCTTTATGTGTTCATCATTTTTGTCATAGTTTCAATAGAGGAGCTTCTTGAACCATTCAATAAATAACTACTAATCAATCTATTTTAGGATGTAGCAGATTGGGGGACCCTCAAACCTAGTTTAACATCATCTTCCCATAACACTACCACAATGCTTAGATATTAATAACATGAAAACAAAGGAAAGGAGTCACCACTCGGGTAATAACCAGGACAAAATTATAGAAGGGATGTGGATGGTAACTTTCCCTTGTAGAGGTCTACTACCCTTCTTTTACCATCAGTTGGAATAGTGTGTATAAGAGAGGAAAGGTGTTAGGCACCCTCTCTACTTGGACTTACCTTAGAACAAGGGCCAATCTTTATTAATGATTCCTAAAGCATGCCTTATTATTTCATTTATTAATTTCCCTAACATAAATTTATGCATGCTAAATTATTACAAACAAATCTTGTTCATTCAAGCAAGTAGAATCACACACACATTATTCCTAATCATGGCAAGTTGCTAAATTTGTTGATGTTACAATTTTACCATTCTTCCCTAAAATGAGAGTTAAACTAAGTTAATTGCATACAACATTTATTTACATGTTATAAAACGTATTGGATCACATAAAGCACAAAGAAAATATCATTAGAGCATTTCAATTACACTATGTGCATAAAAAGGGTTTCCTAAGCATGCCTTAGTTTCTTGGCTATGTACTTAGGCCTTTTATTATTAGGTTACCCTCTGTGCACTTTACTAAGTCCCAAAGGTTCATTTAAATATATTCAAAGAAATTGAAAAAAAAAAATTGAAGTCCAAAACTAAAGAAAGAGGGAGGAGAATAAAAGTTTAAAATTTAAAATATTTTTTACAACCCATAATCGAAAAAAAAAAAATCTTACAACTATTACAAAGCCTTAGAGCCCATTAACCTCATGCAAGAGGCCTTGAGTTCCATCTTGGGCATTGAATTGGACTTATTTTACCAATGGGTTATCTTGCTCTTTGGATATGCATGGATTGACTTATTGGGCCAAATGGGCTTTTATTAAATAAATTAATTAAAGACTAAAAAGAATTAAAATTACTAATGAAAATCCCAATAAAATCAAAAAATGCTGGTGAAATAAATAAAATTCAATAATAATAATCAAGAAATTAAATTAAAATTTTAAAAGAAATAAACTCCTAATAGGATAGGAATTATGTTCCTCCTCAATTTCAAGCTGACTAGGAATTTATTCTAAGTTTTCCAGCTTAATCCCACTTTCTTTAGGTCTCCCATCTCATGCCAAACGCAAAAAAACATGTTAAAATACAATTAAATAACAAGAAAATTAATTTACATTAAACACAATTACTGCTGAAAATTACATATTAGAGTAATGAAAAAATAAATTTTGTACATAACTTAAATCACCATAAAAATTAATGCCATAATTCCCAAGAATACCTAAGACATGGATCTAAAGTATAGAAAAAATAGATTGCAAAACGTGCGCATATCCAATCTGTAAAAAAAATAGCAAAACATGACCTAATGTTGAAATTACAACTTTGGACAGTAGGTCTAAAAAATTCACCAAAAATAAAAAAACATGCATAAAGTTTCCTAAATTTTCAGCGCAAGTTAGCTAAGATACTGTTCTAAAACATAGAAAAAATAAACACTTAATTTCACATATCAGTTAATATAGAAAATTAAAATACCCACTGCTTCTGTAAAAAAGATTAATTTGAGCAACAAACTTAAAAAATTATTTCTAATTATCTACAAGGAATTATCCAAAAAGAAAAATATACTAATAAAATAGACATAAAAGACTAACATCATAAAAAATAATGAATTAAAACAACATAGATTTGACAGAGAAACATATTTTACAAAATCAGATATATAATCAAATCAAGTTCAAACAAATCTAAATCTTTGAAAAATCATTAAAAATTGTAGGAAATAACTTTTTGAGTGGTTCAAAAGCCTATTTCGTAGGTAAACAACCCAAAAAATCAAATACAACAAGAAAACAAGCAAAGGGGATCATCTACATGCCCAAAATTGAGAAAAACAAAACATGAGAAAATATACAAAATTGGAGTATGTTAAGGTGCTCGATCAAAATTACCTATTTTATAGATCTTTTTTGGATTTCAATGTCACGACTTAATTTTATGGGCTGGACTGATACTAGGACTTAGGCTAACATAAAGCTCCCAAAACCTATAGTAAGCCTTACTACTCCCAAACCCAAGACCAAACTCAATTTCAAGGCCCAACATGCAAAATAAAACAAAATAAAATATTATAAATTATTATAGACTAACTCAACCTAATAACTATAAAAAATCTACAACTAAAAGAGCTCAGCCCAACCCTGATACCCAACATGCACAAATCATTTAATGCCATTAATTTTTATTAATTAATAAAATATATTTGTATACTTGCGTCATAGCGGAGTTATGGTAATTAAACAAATAGATAAATAAGTAAACAAATATAATAAAAAACTACTAACTAAGAAGCATCATAACCTGTGGAGAAAAATACAGGTTAAACCCAAAAATAAACTTACTCCTCTCTAACTTGATATATATATATATATATATATATATATTTGAATAGGAATGAGTGTTCAACTCAGAGAGTTTAGATATTAATTATAGATGTAATTTCTATAACTGCCTAAGATTAATGCAATCCTACCATGAAATGTATATCCATCACATATAATAAATAATTCATATAATATTTACACGAGAAGATAATTTGGAGCTATACACGCACCCAGTGTATCATATTCATACATAAATATGGAAGTCAATCCCCTATAACATCTCTCTCACTACAAATACCACTAGCAAGCTCAACTCAAGCTGGATTTTCATTTAAATCCAAATATGAGAGCCATCGAGATCAACTTAAAGCCATGTCTCACCTCAAATTTCCCTATCCATAAGGACTGAATTCCAGCGAGACCAGTTCAAGATGCTATTACCCGTATAATCCATAACCATCATATATACACACACACACACACATATATATATATATATATATATATATATATATATATATATAGCTTCAAGTTATCCTTAAGGCGACAAACATAGAATTTACAACCAATAACTATGCAGTAACAAGAATGCCCCATGATATATTTAACTAATTATATGCTTAAATAAATATTTATAAAATGTATGAGTATGTCAGATATATAAATAATATTGAAATTACAAAAATAATCAATATCTAACTAACAAACTGGTCAACTCGACTACAACTAGTCTAACTAAAGAGAAGGAGACAGTCGGCCCAATCAACTATACAGACACATTAACCTCTATCAACGGATTGACATATAATTAAATTAAATCTAAGAAGCAAGAAATTAATCCTAAGGTTTTACTAAAATTTTAGCAAAGTCTTCCTTAAAACTGGATCTAACCCCTTGTAAAAAAATTCAAACGACAATAGCACATAGGGCTTCAGGCCCATAACAACAATCTCAATGCCCATCTGAGGTCTATAAGAAACCTTATCTTTATCCAATCGTCCAAACTCCAACTTGGGTTCTTAACTCCTTTACTGTCCAAATAATTATTTTCAGTACTACAAAAATTATAAAAATATTCATAGAGGTCGTCTGCATCATTCTTATATTAATTCATTTTACTTAATTTTATTAAGACAAGAATTTTTTACAGATTAGTTAGCTAGACTAATAGAGGTAAAAACTACACAACTTGAGTTCGGGACTACCTTCGTAAAATCTACTATCACTTATTCGAACATACCTAAATGAAGCCCACAAATTGTTAATAATTATTGTATAATTATTTTTAATTTATGAGAATAAAAAGGCTTAAAAATCTCATCGAGTGATTTGAACCATCAGATGATCATCTTTTCTAAATAGTGTCTGATCAGAGCAGGGGCTAGTCCCATCTCAAAGATTTTGGGATGCTGATTTCATTAGTGCCTTTGGATCTTTGATCCGACCAGATCTTCCGAAATCTCACTGGAAAGTTGTTGCCTCTCTTTTCCCTTATCCTTGTTAGAACTCCATTAAATTTGATGTTTGTTGGTCATAGAAGAGGACTTGAGCTACTAGGGACTTGTTGCCACTGATTATGGGTTCCTCATTGCTCAAAATGGCTGGAAACAGCCAATGACACTTACAGGTACATGGGTGGTACCCTCGCTTATCTCACAATGGTTTGTTGATTCTTCACCAACAGAAGCTGCGCATCATCCATGGAGGGTCACTGGAAAAGTTGGTGGAAGAGGAAGCTTAGTTGGAGGTCACTGGACCAATTGAGTCTCGCCGACAGCTTGAACGGGAAGGAGGAGCTTCGACTTTCCCTTCTCAATTTGCCGGAAAGAATGGAGGTCTCCACTCCATTCAACTGCTGTTTGAAGGTTGATCTGCTTGCTAGAGGTCACTAGGGACTATATCGGTTCATGGCCTTTGCCAGATCTACTGGCTGGGAAAGGAAGGGCGTGAACAAGTTGGTGAGAGGGGAGGTGGCTCGTGACATGAGCTGAAGGTGGAAGAAGGAAAAAGTAACTCTCATTGGTCAATTCCTTATTATTATTACACAGTATTTTACTAAATTTTGCACTTTTTGCCATTTTTTAAAAAATCTATACTAAAAAATATAAACTACTTAAAAAAAATTTGATATTAATAATAACCATAATATTAACAATGGCATTACAATAGTAATAACAAATCAATTTATCAATAACATGGCTTTTGTTAACTCTAAATTGATTGAATTTATACTTAAAATAAAATCTTGTTATATCTTAAATAAATCTTGGAAATTTATAGTAAAACTTAGATATAAGAGATATAGTAATGTCATCACTTTAAATTTATTATAATCCGAAATTAATATTATATGAGATAACAATTAACATACTAATAAAACTAATAGTATAATATATCCTTGTTTAATAAAAATAGTTCCCTCAATCACCATTTTACAAATTTGGTTACTTCATTTAAAGTAAATAAATTAAAAAAAAAAAAGAGAGAGAAATGCATACTCTTGGACACGTAAATACCTTAATCAAGTGGGGGAGGAAGAAAACTTTTATAGAGAACTCTCCCACACACCAATAGAGTAGAAAAATAACCTAGTTTTTTAAAGTATTTTCAGCCACCTAAAAATCCTATTAAAACCCTAGACTTAATTATGTATTTATAGTAGGGTTAGGTAATAAGATAAAACTGACCTAATCTATTTAAGTTTTTAGAATTTTAAAAGATAAAAATAATTAAGACAATTATAAAAATAAAAATAACCTATTTTCTAATCTTGGCAACAAGGGATTTTTAATTTATTTTCTTTTTCATTTATCTTTTTTTCTTTGTTTTTTTTTATTTTATTTTATCTATCTAATAATAAGAAGAAGAAGAAGAAGTCACTTCTCTCGCATGCAAACCTTTTTTTTTATTTTTCTTTTTTTTTCTTTTTATTTTATTTTATTAATTAACTAAATTGACTTTTCAATAAAGCCCAAAATATTTAAGCGTGTATTCTTTTAATAGCTAAAATTAAAAGTTTAATGGGCTTCCTTATTCAATCTAGCTCAATTAAATATTTTTCAAATCCATTTAAAATATTAAAAATATTATATTAAACCTAATTAAATAATACAGGTTATGGCCCTTAAATACCTTTTATTTTCAAAACAATGTAATTAATTTCCTAAAATGTAAAAATTATTTTATTTTATTAATTTTTTAGTCCTTCCATATTCTCCAAAATGTTTTAGCGTCTTTACCATCCAATGGTATTTTCATCATTAGGCTCCTCACTACCTTTACAAATCATACATTCAAAGGGGTAAAAAATAGGTATCTACACAAATACCCATTGAGATGTTGCAAATCGAATATGCAAGATAGTTGATGGGTAGTTGATGGGCTCCCATGCACCAAAAGATCTTGGTGCATGACCTTGGCTGGATTGGAATTAGCAGTAAGTTATAGTCCAATCTTTTTTATCTATTTTTAAGAAGTGAAAGGACTTATTTGTTCTCATGATAATAAAAGACTAATTTGATCTATTTTAAAAATGGAAAATTGCTATAAAAAACTAACCTTTTGTCAATTTTTACAGTTCTACCCCATCCTTTTTTTTTTTAATAATTTCACCTAACCTATGGCAACTGATTTAATTCTACCTTGCGGTCTAATTCAGCTATTAAACTTAACAGCTCTGTCCATGTTAGCATGCCTAATCACCCTTAGACCATCTAATCAACTGTAATAATCATTAACCCTAATTTTCCCTAATAATCCCTAAACTTAATAATCCCCAAATTGAAAAGAAAACTAGGATGGTTTGCTTCTTCTTCTTCTTGCCACAACTCATACCTAACTCAAAGATATCAACCATTTCTTTAAGCAATGTCTCACCTGCACGAAGTGAAGAATGAGATAGGAAGGAAATAACATTAAATTACGGGCAAAGAGAAATCAATCCAAAATGTAGAGGCTTTGAATATAGCTGGAATATTTCCATGAGGGAATTTATGGATTATCAAAGTGAAGGTGAGGAGTATGATGGTGATAATTATTCCACTACCTTTCCAAATATTGTTGAAATATACATGTTTCAAGATTGCCACAGTATTGTACCAGCAAATCCCATAGTGAACATTGAGCTATAGCCGGATTATTTTGTAAACTTCATCGATTTCTTTACATAGATTATTGAACAAGTCTGCCACCATTTGACTGGTGCGAAGCGAGTAAACAAGAATACCTTTTCAATGAGCAAGTCCACATCTACTTCAATGTTGATAAAAGAATCGATGAATTTAATGTAATCGCAAATATCAGCTTCAAATGGGTAGTGACACTATTCAAAAGCCACAAGGTTTCAACATTTTGTGTTGTCATCGATTTCCAATCTTGGCATGCTTAACACTTTATCTTTAAATGTTATGCCAAGTAGCCACCCTTTGACATACCTTAAATGTCACTCCCGCCACATGTAGTTTGGTTGTAAAAGTAAATATTTTACTTCTGACACTTGAGATTGGCAACAACAAGAAATTAAATCAATTCATACCAGGGAGGGGACCGTTGATTTTCTTTTTTTTATATTCATGGAATGACGACATGGATGTTTTTTTTCAAGTGCCATCTAATCAAATATGTGCAATGCAGGGGAGTGAAGGCTGGAAGAAATGGTTGACATCTTTGAGTTGGGTATGAGTAGTAGCAAGAAAAAGAAGAAAAAGAAAAAAGAGGAGAACAGTGAGCAGACTCTCCATGGGGGCTTATGGATTCTACCATTTTATTATAAATTATTAGGATTAGAGGTGATTAGTTTAAGTTAATGGTGACTAGGCATGGCTAATGTGGCGTACTCTTTTAAGTTTAATAGAATTTTTGGTGGTAGGGTGCAATTAAATCGCACCCAATAGGTTAGGGTATAATTGTTAGAAAAAAAAAGATAGAGTGCAATTGTAAAAATCTTGATAAGGTCAGGGTTTTTTTGGCCATTTTCCATTTAAAAATTTAATACATTTATTTTATTATTTTTTTTAATTTGAATGGCTTTATTTTGATCTTAAAAGACTTTAAGGATTTATGTGACTATTGAGCAAAACTTTAAGACCTAAATAATAAGTAATTCTCAATTTTTTAAAATTAACCAATAAATAAAAATTTGTTCTTTCTTTGATAAAAAATGTGTTTTTTCATAGGACAAATATTATAAAAAAAATTCAAAATTTTATGCGCTTTTGCAATTATAGCTAAAACTTTTTTTTTTTGGGTCAATTTTGGCATAATTAGAAATTTAGTATTTATTGTGGCAGCATAAAAATGGAGAATTATGGATGCTGAAGTGACACTTAAAGTGGCAAAAATATTATGTTTTAAATATATTATTGCTAATATGGCATGAACTTTTATATTCTTGTTAACATGGCAGCGGATGTAGTAAAAATATTATTATTTTATATATTATTAATGAGTAGCGTAACTTTAATAATAAAAAATTCATAACTTTTTGATTTATTTTTCAATTATAATCAATTCTACAAGTTTGTTTTATTTATAACCAATTGACTAATTTTGATAAAAATTGATAAAAAATTAATATTTTATTACTTAATACAATCGTAAAACATAAAAGAAAATCCCCTATCTCTCTTGCTCATATTCTCCTCCTACTCATTATCATATATATACACACACACACACACACCCCTCCATCTACCTCTCTCTACAAAATAACCTTATACCTAGGGGTAAGCATTCGGTTCAAACCGAACCGAACCGAATCAAATCATAAAAATTGAATTACGTGTTTTAGAAACCAAACCGAACCAAAATGGATGAAAAATCGAATCGAACCTGTCACACCTTACCCCTCCGTAAGGCATAACATGATCTCATAGTATACTTAATGAATTATCGAACTTCGCCTACCGATAATTCACTAAATATACTACTAGGGATTTTAAACCAATTCCCATTCGTTATTGAAGTGGTGGGAAATTTTCAACAGGTAATAAAACCTTTAATTGAAGTTAAATCATATATCAAATCTTCATTCAATTTAAAGATTTCGTAATTTTTACAGAAAATTCGGCAGAGTGCCGTCTATATTTGGGAAAAACAGTTCTTTAAAAACTTGTAAAAACACTCCCAATAAATTTATTTCAATCCCAAACTCCAATATAGTTTCAACTTAACTCAATTACAACAACAAATTTCTGCAATTTCAAGAAACTCATCACTAATATATATATATATATATATATATATATATATATATATATATATATATATATATAAAACAAAGAACTTAAACATTTCATTATTAAGGAATAATAAGTTTACAAATTTTTACAATAGTCAAAATAAAATTCTCAAAATTTAATATACAACTGCTCAAGTTCATTATGTATATACACATAGTTCATATACATCAAAATAAAAATTTACAAAGGAGTATAATTTATATACCCGGCAAAATCCAAAATGCAGTCACTTCTAGTCACAAGCAGCCTACCCTGCTGCTTTATCTGTCTCTCTACCTGCGATAGTAATGAAAAGTCATAGCTGAGCCAATGTCTCAGTAGTGCACAACGTTAAGAGAATGATAATTTTAAATAATAAATAAATCACAAGTAAATCACTTGATGTGTGGATACATAAAATCATGCTTAATTTCAAAAGACAAAAAATTTCTTAAAGAAATTAAATTTCATTTCATAAATCACCAAATAATAATTCTAACAAGTCACACACAACTTAATCTTAATACCAATGTCCAATTCATCTCAATAGCCAATGGCTAATGAGGAATAACATAGCTAGCTAGCAAAATATATGAGTACTCATCCAATTCATCCTCAACTGGTACACACCTCAATACTTTAGCCAGAGAGGGAATTCAAAACTAATTCATCCCACTAGATAAGCTAGTGAGGAATTCAATCAATTAATCATGATAGCCATGGTTTCAAACTATTTTGCAAGTTTTCCAAGCATCAAGGTATCCATCAAATTACATTCTAACTAATTTCTCAAGAATTAAGTCAATAGCATACAAATTGTATCATTCAACATTTTTTATATAAGAAAACCATAAATTTATTTCACAATTTAATCCAATCAAGAATCAAATTGAAAATCAAAAGAAAACAATGGTTGTGCACAAACCTTTTATGAGTCGCCTCTTGGCCTTGACTCACTTTCTCTTTATCCTTCCCAGTGTCTTTTTCTACTGAAACACATAATTTAAAGTGTTTCAGTATTTCATTAAATCACTTATAATAAGAAATTCCAACAATTAAATTTTTTTGCAGGCTTAATCTACCCACTATGATTTATAAAGTTTGGGTCCTTTACATTTTTTGTTATAGTGATACTATTTATTGCACTATTCATGTCAAAAAGTTGACTTTTACATCTTTAATAGGCGTGTTAGTTCCAATTACTCCCACATACCACATTTTAGGTCATAATTATGTTGGCATTGATTGCCAATTGAATTTCTAAGCTCCTTAGGAAAAATTGCAATTTTTCAGTTTTGGTCTCTAAAGTTTACTGTTCCATTGGCCTATTCTACAGTGGAAATTTGGCCAACTTTCCTTCATCAAAGTTGTTCCCTAATGTCTTAACTTTAATTAGCTTTTTGAATCACTCCATTTGGAGTTTCGTAGCTCAAGTTATGGCCATTTAACTATAACTGGCTGGATTGACTAAAGTCCAGATTTCTAGGTAAGTTTAGGGTTCTGGTAGTTTTAGTGAACCAAATTTGGTTGGCAATTTGATTTGGTTCTATTCAGAATTTGGGTTTGGTTTCTTCATGAAAGTTGTTCTACTATGTCATAGCTTTCTAATGGTATAAAACTCAAGTCATTTGGACCTTTTTACACCAAGTTATGACCATGTGAATAATTACTGTTCATATGGTCAATTCTGTACAGTGGTAGTGTATGAAATCCGGATTTAACCTAAGTTTTCACCAACTTAATGTCAAATTTACGGTTGGGTTTACATGAAAATTGTAGATTTGGGTCTTAATTTTTATCTCCAATTGGCCTCACACTAATTGAAGCAATAGAATTGCAATTATGGCCATTTGAATGGGCCATGGTCAGGCTATCCAGATTGGCGCAGCATCACCTTCAATCCTACTTCAATTTCCATGCATTCAATCAACTCCCAAACATACAAATTGACTAATTTAAACATCAATTTGGTCAATTGGCATCAATTACTTAAATTCTCCAATTTTTTTCCAAAACCTTAAGGGTCAAGAACCCTAATTGTCTATTTATCACAACTTGTAAAATTGAGGTGCACTAATCACATTTACATACTCACCTAGGCTTGCCTACATCTTTAATTTAATTAAATTCAATCAAATCCCATGCACCTTCAAGCTGGCCGAAAATTAACGGTTCTCTAATTTACATGATTTTCATTTTCTTCAAGTTAATTACTTCATATTTGGCCTTAAACTCATAACTTAAATGTATAGAATAGCTCAAAGTGCACTTACCTCTTCAAGCTCTTTTCTAATTCTTTAATTCTTCAAATTCTCCTTTCCTTTTTGCTCCAAATCTTCTTTTCAAGACTCAAAACCAAGTTTTACTTTGAGAAACTAAGAAATTAGTGGCTAAATTTGGGATTTATTCAAGCTCAAAATGAGCTTTAATGGAGGTTTGTGAAAGAGGAAGAGAGAGATGAGAGAGAAGTGTGGGGCAGCCAATATGAAGGAAGAAAGCTTTTTATTTTCTTTTAATTTTTTTTTACTCTTTTTAAGTAGTAATTATCCCACAATTTCAATTTTTTAAAAATTACATTTTAATGCATCATGCTTACCTAATGGGTGATGTCATAATCTATAACACCCCTATATTAAAGCAGTCTATGCGTTCTATTGTTTCGGTGACCGGTGTCTGTCCGGACAGTCAGGATGTCTAGACATATGCTTATATCACCTAGAAAAACCCTGAACAAAAATTAATAGTATTTACCAGAAGGTAAAATATAAATAAGAAAAATAGAGCATAAAAAGTTAAATGAACCAACGGTCATAGCGATGGGTGATTGCACCGGGAAGTGATTGCGAAGTCAACTGTAACCCTAAATTCGTATGGGGCATTGTGACATTGCAGTCCTAAGAAAAATTGCGAAGTTAGGGAAAATGTGAAAATCACAGAAAAAAGTAGAGAACCAAATCAAATAATTAAATAAGGGTTTCGGGAAAAATATCGAATTATTTGCAAACCGGATCAGACCGGCGATGGGCAAATTGGTCAATTCACCCCTAAAGGTGACTTATGACCTAACTGTCCAATAAAAAGTGAGAAATTAAAATTGTGAAATATATAATTAAATTGAAGAAGTGAGGAAAAGAAAAGAAAAGAAAATAAAGAATTATGACATCATGTGTGTGACATCATGCATGACTTCATAATTCATTTTAAATTAATGACTTAATTTGACTAAGTCAAATTTAGGCTAAATATACATAAATTGAAAATGAAACAAAACAAATTTGGTCTTCTTCTTTGCCACTCCAAGCCACCCCATCTTCTCTCTCTAACTCTCTCATTTTTTTCCTCCATTAACATGCCTTAAAAGCTCACAAAACCTTACTTTCCTTCATGATCTTCATAATCCTTAACACTAAATATTGAAATTTCATCTTGGGTTGATAGTTGAAAGTGAAAGAAGAGGAAAGGAAGGAGATTTGAAGAAGTAGAAAATTCATAATTTGAGGTAAGTTAATCAAATCTCTTTCTTTAGTATAAATGCTTGAAGTTGAGTTCATGTGGATGAATTATTGTAGAAACAAATGAAAAAAAAAATCATGCATGTATAGCAACCAATGAAATTCGGCCATGTTAGAGATGAATAGGATTTGATGGGTTTGGATGCAATTAAATATGTAGGCAAGTTTGATTAAGTGTGTAGATAATGTTTATACACTTTGATTTCATGATTTGAAGCTATTGAAGAATTAGGGTTCTTGACCCTTAGGGTTTTGGGGAGGAAATTTGAGAAATTGGTAAATTGATGTATTTTGACCTAAATGAGACTCAAAATGGTCAATTGAGACAAATTAGGATGTGTTTGAATGGTTAGAAGTAAAACCAAATTCGGATAGGTTGGGGTCCAATTCTGGATAGCTTGACCTAGGTCCCTTTCAGGGACCAAAACTATAATTCTGCCACTCCAATTAGTGTGAGACCAATTAGAGATGAAAATAGACACATAATGACACATTTTTCATGTGGAAACGATGCCCAGAAAGTGATTCTAAGTTAGTGAACAATTAGGTTAAACCTGGAATTGGCACACTGCCACTATATAAAAATGACCAAATGAACTTCATTTGGCCATAACTTAGTCTAAGAAGGTCCAAATGACCTGATTTTTAAACCATTAGAAAGTTATGACATAGTACTACAACTTTCATGAAAAACACCAATCCAAATTCTGTCCATAACTAAGTCATTTTGCCACCCAAAGTTAATGGTCCAAAATTGCCAGAACCACTTAGGAGCCCAGAAAATCTAGGTTAAACCAATCCTACCAGCCATGTTCAAATGGCCTTATCTTGGGCTACAAAACTCCAAATGGAGTGATTCAAAAAGGGAATTAAACAATAAGGAACAACTTTGATGAAGGATACTTAGCCAAATTGTCACTGTAGATAGACCAATGGAACAGTACGAACAAGTAACCCAAAACTGAAATTTTGAGATTTAACCTTAATAGGCTTTGAATTGAATTTGGCAATCAATGGCAATAAAAATATGACTCAAAATGTGGTATGTGGGTGTAATTAGAATTAGCATATCTAATTAGTATGAAAAAGTCAATATTTTGACAAAATGATCAAATGAATAGTAGCCACAATTATACTAAGTACAAAGGACTCAATTTTATAGGGTAAATTAAGTGTATGAAATTTGATTATTGAATTTATTAATTGGAAATAAATTCAACAGATATTGAAATACTTTAGTTATGTGTTTTAGCGGGAAAAGAGCCCTCCAAGGAAGGAGGAGGAATTGAACCAAGACAAGCCTAGATAAGAGGTTTGTGCACAACTAATTCTTTTGTTATTTTTCACTTCCAAATTGATTTGAACAAATGTATTGCATGATTTATGATTTTTGTTGTGTTGAGAATTTTAACTTGTTGAATGAAATTGTATAAATTAAATGTAAATTTTATTATGCATTTAAGGATTTATTGTGTAACACCCCTATATGCATAGCCTGGTATATTGCACTGTTCCGGTGATCGGTGTCGGTCCGGACAGTTAAGGGGATTAGAACCACATCTAAGACACCTAGATAAGCCCCGAATATAAATAATTAGTAATTGTCAGATAGTTAAGTATAAATAAGAAAAACAGAATATAAAAAGTTAAATGAGCCGGGAGTCACAGCGATGGGTAACCTTCTCAGGAAGGGACTGCGAGGGCCATCGTAACCCGAATTCTGAACCGAAAAATGTGACGCCGCGGTCCTTAGGACTATAAAGAACACAGTGTAAAAGAGAAAATCACAGAAAAGAATTATTAAGTAGGTGAAATAATTAGGTCAGAGATCCGGAAGAAATATCGAATAACTTGCAAACCGGATCGAACCAGCGAGGGGCAATTTGATCAATTCACCCACAGAGCTGACTCTTGAGCTAACTGTCTAATAAAATCAGAGAAATAAAAATTTTGGGATTGAGAATTAAATTAAAGAACTAATGAAAAAAAAAAAAGAAAGGAAAAGAAAAGAAAAGAAATTAAGAATTATGATATCATCCTAGTGAGGTAAGCATAACCTCATAATTAATTTTCTTTTTATTTACTAATTTGACCAACTCAAATTTTGAGATAAATATACACAAATAATAATTAAAAAAAAGCCATTTGGTCTTCTTCTTCCTCTTGATGCCGCCACCTTCTCTCTCTACACTCTCTCATTTTTTTTCTGTCTTCCTCCATTAAAGCTCATTTTGAGCTTTAAAAACCTTAAATTCCTCCATAACTAACCTAGCTCCTTTGGTTAAACCTTATAATTGAGACTTCAAAAGAAGATTTGGAGAAGAGAAAGTGGGAAAAAAAATGAAGAAATTGAAGATTGAAGAAGCTTCCTTCAAGTTTAGCAAATAAACACTTAAATTCTCTTTAAGATTATAGTTATATGCATGATTTAGTTTAGAAATTGTGAGAAAATTTAACAAAATCAAACATGGTAGGATGATTAGGGATTTTTGGCCAGCCATAAGTGGGGTTGGAATTGAATGAACTGGTTCAATTGAATGGTTGTTTAGGTTAAATTATGCATGTAGACTATGGAGATATACTTTGATTTCATTAGATTTTAAGTTTGTGTAATTAGGACTCTTGAACATTTTGAAAATTTGGGAAAAATTGGAGAAATTAGTCAATTGAGGCAATTGACCTTAGTTGAGTTGAAAAATGGTGAATTGTGACCATTTGTAGTGTATGTGAATTGGTAGAACCAAATTGTAATTCGGATTGGTTAGTGTTCATATTCTGGCAACTTGACCTAGATCTCTTTTAGGGACCAAAACTAAAAATTTACCAACCCAATTGGTGTGAGGCCAATTGGAAATGAAAATAGACACATAATGACACATTTTTCATTCAGGAATCATGCCTAGAAAATGGCCATAACATAGTGAACAATTAAGTCAAACCAGGGTGTAGTGCACTGCCACTGTACCAAAATGACCATGTTTGTTCATTTGGCCATAACTTGGGCTATACAGGTTCAAATGACCTAATTTTTGTGACATTGGAAAGGTATGATATAGCACTACAACATTCATGAAGAACACAAAACCAAATTCTATCCATAACCCAGTCATTTTGCCACCCAAATTTAGTGATTTAAAACTGCCAGAATCAAATTAAGTGCCCAGAAATTTTGGGTAGACTAATCCGGCTAGCCATGTTCAAATGGCCATAACTTGGGCTACAAAACTCCAAATGGAGTGGTTCAAAAAAAAAAAGAATTAAAGTTAATACAATAAGGAACAAGTTTTATGAAGAACACTTTGCCAATTTCCCACAGCAACATGACCAATGGAATAGTACAAAACAGGACATCAAATCTGAAAATTTTGAAATTGTATCTAAGATACCTAAAATTTGGAAAAACAATCAAAACCAACAAATTTGGCACCCAAAATGTGATATGTGGGTATAAGTGGATTTCTAATACCTATTAAGCATAAGAAAGTCAACATATTAACATTAATAGTAACCCCGAAATGAAATTTTCTAAGAACATTAGTTTAAGCATATAGGGGCTAGAATTGAGTATATATGAATTAATTATTGGATTTATTGTGAGATAAAGTACTGAAACACTGTCAATTATGTGTTTCAGCTGAAAAAGACCCGGAAAGGACAAAGGACTAAGTCAAGGCCTAGAGGTGACTCATATCAGGTCTGTGCACAATGATTTTTGTTTAAATATATGATTCTTGAAAATTTGATTTTTTTTTTAGTTAATTATGAATTGTGTTGCCATCTATGATTGTGAATATGACTTTAGAAATTGACCAGATTTCTCACAGATTATTTGAATAAATTGTTTTGAATTGATTTTGCGTTCACACTTAGCATGACAGTATCACATTATTTCTCCTCTATTTAGGGGGTTGAGATCGTTTATTTTCGTCCCTCTCTGGCTTACTAGTTGAGGTTGAGATCGGATGAGTATTTATTAGCTAGCTAGCCACCTCCCTCATTGATTTTAATTAGTGAGGTTGTAGATCGCTTTTTCGTGGTGTACAACACAGCATTGACTGGAAATTTTGTATCATGACTTAAGTTGTGTATGAATTGGCAACACTGTGTTTATTAAATTGTTTGACCAAAACTGTGCTATAATGAGCTTTGAAAATTTTAAAAATGTGATTGTGAGATTTAAATTGTGAATTATTCATAAATGTTTTATATTACGCATTTTATATTTTATTGTGCACTACTGAGTATTTTTATACTCAGCGATAGTTTCTTTTGCTGTCACAGATAGAGGCAAGGAAAAAGCAGCAGAGTGAGCTGCTGATTGTGGGGACTACTCTGAGACTTTTTGTACAGGTATTTGATTATACCTTTGTAATTATTTGATGTAAATAATTTTAAAGTCATATGTATTATTGTAACTGAGCAGTTGTACAGTTAATATGTAATTATATTGTACTTTGAATTTTGATATTTGTAAATTTAAATGCTTGGTGTATAACTTATTTTGGAAAATTTGGGATAACAACCTTATTTTAAATTGAGGAGATGGATAAGATTTGTGTTGAATTGAGTTTTGGTGGTTGATTTGGTGAAGTGTAATATTATTGGAAGTGTTTTTTCTATAGGTAAAATTTTCGGTTTTTGCAAATAGTGCTGGCATTCTACAGAAATTTTTCCAAAATTTGCAAAAAAATAAAAATGGACAAAAATTTTAAATAGCTTTTAATCTTCAATTAAATATTTTTAGTGCCTATCAAAAATGCTTACCACTTCCAAAAAGTAAGAAAATTGTTTCAAAATCCCTTGTAGTGTACTTAATGAGTTATCGGTAGGTGAAGTTCGGTAGTTCATTAGGTATTCTACGGGATCATGTTATGTCTTACATCCCTTAGGCAAATCCTACATCGGCAAAGCACGGAGATGGTCTTGGGTTCAAAAAGTAATGATATATAAAATAGGGGAACTAATCACTAGAAGCGCCTTTTGGTGGAATGGCCTGGAGAGTTAGAAGAACTCCAGGGTTAAGCGTGTTCGCTTGAGAGAAATCCTAGGATGGGTGACCTCCTGGGAAGTTCTCCATTCCACCTATGGGACAAAACTGTGAGGCTTATGGCCAAAGTGAATAATTCTTCTAGTGGTTGGAGCCCGATCATTACAATTAGTATTAGAGTCGCTCGTGTGTCCTCTTGGGTGATGGTGGGGCAAACCTGTGACACCCCTTACCCGACTACAGTGTAGCCGAGCAAGCAATGCAACTCAGTGTGCCGGAGCACTCTATTTTATCTTAATTAATTTTTATCATAATTTTGAATATAACTTGTGAAATATAATTCATTTTAAGCCATTTATCGAAATTATTATTTATTTGAGGTTCCGAAAATTTTAAAGAAAATCCGGCAGAATACCGGCTAAAAATGGAGAAAACCGTTCTTCGGAACCTGTGAAAAACACTTCCTATAATTTCCAAACAATCCCAACTTCAATTTATCAACAAAATCTCAATATTAAGATGTCAACAACATTTCAATTCCAGTACTCAATCATCCATCACATGTGATGATCACATATAAATCACAAGTAAACATTTACTTTTCCATTCACAAGTACAATTTTCATAATTTACATAAACATCAATATACATTACACAAGTTTAATTACATAGGAGAAAAACAAAGTTAAGTTACAAAATGTCAAAATGACACCTAATGTCCTACCAATGCACTGCAGAAGTTGAGGTGACACGGACGTGCAGCAGGATGGACTCACCCAGTTTGTGGTCTACTGGGCTCATGATCTGTCTCTCCAGTACCTACGCGTGGCAAAAGCAACGCGCTAAGCAATAATGCTTAGTGGTGCAATAATATAATAAAAGAAAATAGCAAGAAAATAAATGTGTATAGAATGTGTATGCTTTCTTTGTTTGGTGTTGGTATATTCATTATTTCATTAACTTTGTTCACTTTTATTCATTTGGTTGCCCCAAGTAACCTACACTAGATGATCGGATGGATAACGTAACCGCAATCGGGTATCTAATACTCGCCATCACACCATCGGTCACATATGCATC
The DNA here is from genome assembly GCF_030052815.1 of Hevea brasiliensis. Classification (NCBI taxonomy): domain Eukaryota; kingdom Viridiplantae; phylum Streptophyta; class Magnoliopsida; order Malpighiales; family Euphorbiaceae; genus Hevea; species Hevea brasiliensis. Next base: position 16,734,194 of record NC_079493.1, on the reverse strand, counting down.
TCCGGCAGGCAAATGTAACTAACAATGTCAGAATAATATCAGGCACAAGGCCAAGTCTCAATACAAAGTCAAAATGGCTACAAGCCATGAAATCATAGAATGGCATATTGCCATGTGCAGTACTGCTAACTGAACCCTATTGGCATGCCAAACTATCCAAACCAATCTTGTTAGGTATACTAGGGCATTTGAAACTTTTAAATTCTTCAATTTGTGAATTTCAAATTTTTAGTGTCACTATTCATCTTATTGGTCAACAAAAATGTTGACTTTTAGAATAAAAATATGTACATTGACTTTGGCACTCCCAACATACCACATTTGGCATTCCAAACTTGTTGGCATTAAGCATTTATACCATTTCAAAGTTTAAACCAACACAAGCAGAATTTTCAGTTTTTGTGAGTCAACTTCACTGTTCCATTGGACACTGTTGCAGTGAGAATTTGAAGAAATGGCAAACATGAAAGTTGTTCCTTATTTTGTCTAGTTCAATTTCCTTTTTTAAATCACTCCATTTGGATTTTTGTAGCTCCAGATATAGTCCAAAAACCACAGCTGGCCGGATTTGCATTCTGCAGAAATTACCATATCTACAGTAACATGAACAGTGACTTCCACTGCCATTTGGGTTAGGTTCTGGCCATAATTTGGGGTAGATTCCTTCATGAAAGTTGTTTTTCTATGTCTTAACTTGTTGCTGTAAAAATTTCAGGTCAATTGACCAAATCTACAGTGAGTTATGGCCAAATGAACAGTTACTATTCATTTGGTCAATTCTGCAGAATCAGTTGCAGGGTGTCCGGATTGGGGCCAAGTTTTGGTCCTCTTGCTTTGGTCTTTTGGGCATGGTTTCTTCAGCAAAAATGTGCCATTATAAGCCTAGTTTTATGTCCAATTGGCCAAACACCAATTGGACCAACACAGCCAAAGTTATGGCTGTGTAATTGGACTGAAATCTCACCATCACGCTGTCCTAGGGCAGCTTACTCCTTCTCTTTGCAATCCTATTTTTCAGTCCAAATTGTGCTCAACTTACCTAAAATAGTCACTAATTGACCATTAAAAATTTCTCTAACAATTTCCTATGCCAAGTCACATTTTCACCTTTCCTAAACCCTAATTCAATTTCATGATTTATGCCATTTACCTTGGTTAGCTACTAATGCATTACTCATATGTTTATAACTTCAAACATGGTTTCTATTTCACTTCAAGCTCATCAAAAACACTCCTACATATTCCTTTTCTAGGGCAGCCGAAATTCAAGAGCTCATACACATAGGTTTTTGTTCATTTAAATTACAAGTCTTACTAAATTTCAAGTCCAAAATCATGAAATTTAAGAGTTTTATGTTTATAGTTGCACTAACCATTAAGTGGCAGAATTTCCCCACTTAAAACTTCACTTTCCTTCACTTTCTAGGCTGCCAAACACTTCCCCAAGAGGTGTGATTAGTTTTAATGAAGGGGTTTAGGGTTTAGTGGTGGAAACAAAGGAGAAAGGGAGCTTGGGAAGTGAGGTTTAATGGAGGTTGAGAGAGAGAGAGATTTCGGCTGGAATTGGAGAGGAAGAAGGCAGCTGCAATTTAATTATTTTGGTCTTAATTTTGTCTCTTTTAAGTATTTAAGAAAGTTTATTAGCTTGTGATTGGTTGGTGAGTTTTAAATGACATCACAATGATGTCATAAATAAGCTTTTCTTTGATTTTTCTTTTCTTTTCATCACTACTCAATTTCAATTTAATTTCTAGTAATATTTATTCATATTTTATGTCATAGTAATTATTTACTCAACTGGACAAGTCGGCCAAAAATCACCTCTGAAGGCGAAATGACCAAAATGCCCTCCGTTTGGCTTAATGGGTCAAAATTGTCTGTACCGATTGAAAAATTTTCCTAGGTATTTTCTTAGCATTCTAATGCCATGGGAACCTCAATAAACCTACTCTGTAGTCAAAAAAATTATTTTCTAATTTTTCCCCGGGTCTAGGGCTCCTCGTTTCGAGAACCGCAACTTCCTCCTGCTACCCATCGCTTGGGCACCGGCTCATTTGACTTGGTTGTATTTTATTTTTAAAATTTTTACTAAGTGTTTCTTATTAATATTTGAGTTAATTATGGTCCCTCACTTAAGTTTAATTATTTTTCCAGATGTTCTAGCTGTCCAGACAGACACCGGTCACTGAAACAGTAGAATGTACGGAGTTGTTATCGGGAGGGTGTTACAACTCTTCCCCTCTAATTTAAATTTCGTCCTCGAAATTTACCTGATGCAAACAGTTGAGGGAACTGTTGCCTCATCGTCTCTTCACTTTCCCAAGTTGCCTCCTCGGTGTTGTGGTGCCTCCAAAGCACTTTCACCAGTGGAATCTGCTTGTTCCTCAACTCTTTTACTTCCCGAGCTAGGATTCGTAGAGGTTCTTCTTCATATGTCAAATCCGGTTGTATTTCAATTTCTTCTCTGGAGATGACATGTGAAGGGTCTGAGCGGTATCTTCTGAGCATGGATACGTGGAACACATTGTGGATCTTGTCCAGCTCTGGTGGTAAAGCTAGCCTATAGGCCACTGGACCCACACGTTCAATGACTTCATATGGGCTAATGAACCTAGGGCTTAACTTACCTTTCCTTCCAAACCTCAATACTTTCTTCCATGGTGACACCTTGAGGAACACTTTGTCACCAACCCCATATTTTATTTCTTTCCTCTTTAGTTCGGCATAAGATTTCTGTCTGTCTGAGGCAACCTTTAAGTTGGCTTTGATTGATTTCACCTTCTCCTCAGCCTGTTTCACCAGGTCTGGCCCTACCAGTTTGTCTTCGCCCAATTCCAAAGACACCTGGAGTTCTACATTTTCTCCCATACAAAGACTTCATACGGCCATTTGGATACTAGCTTGGTAGCTATTGTTGTATGCAAATTCCGCTGGGAGGTATCTATCCCAACGTCCCTCAAACTCAATGACACAACTCCTCAGCATATCCTCAAGGACCTGGATTACTCTTTCTGATTGCCCATCCGTCTGAGGATGGAAAGCTGTGCTGAAATGGAGTTGTGTACCCAAGGATTCATGCAACTTCTTCCAGAATCTCGATGTAAACCTTGGGTCTCGATCAGATATGATGGAAAGTGGAATTCCATGTAGTCTAACTATCTCACTGATATACAATTCTGCTAACTTCTCCTGTGAGTAGTTAGTCCTAACTGGTAGAAAGTGTGCTGACTTTGTCAATCTATCAACTATCACCCATGCTGCATCATGTTTCTTCCGGGTGAGAGGTAGACCACTTACAAAATCCATGGTGACCCGATCCCATTTCCATTCAGGTATGCGATAGGTGTAGCAAACCCGATGGAACTTGATGTTCGCTTAACTTGCCGACATGTCAAGCATTTAGTCACATAGTCACTATATCCCTCTTCATACTGTGCCACCAATACTAAAGCTTCAGATCATGATACATCTTTGTACTTCCCGGTGCATAGCATATACACCGTGAGTGCCTCTTTAGAATCTGGTCTTCACCCCATCATCCGTACACATAGTCTTCCTTTGTAGTACAGCACCCATCTGCTTTCACCCCATAATCGCTGCTTTTCCTCCGAGATCTTGCTCATAATGGCCATTAACTTTTCATCCGCTTTTGCCCATCTAAAATCTGTAGCAGTTTGGCCTCACTTGCAACTCACCAAAATAGCTCCATCTCGAATCAAAGATAGACGGGCATTCAATGATCTCAAGGTGTCATGGATTTTCTGCTCAAAGCATCAAGAACTACATTTGCCTTCCCAGGATGGTAGTCAATTACACAGTCATAATCCTTCAGGAACTCAATCCATCGCCTCTGTCTAAGGTTGAGCTCCTTCTGGGTTGGCAAGTATTTCAGACTTTTGTGGTCCGTGTAAATGTAGTACTTTTCCCCATACAAGTAATACCTCCATATCTTCAGTGCGAAGATAATTGCTGCGAGCTCTAGATCATGGGTAGGGTAGTTCTGTTCATGTGGCCTTAGCTGTCTGGAAGCATAAGTGACCACCTTCCCCTCTTGCATCAATACACACCCTAACCCATTATGTGAGGCATCACTATAGACCACAAAGTCCTTTAGGACACCGTGTTAACACCGTGCCTCACAACATAGCCTTCAATTTCTCAAAACTGGTCTGACACTTGTCATTCCAGTCAAATTTGACATTTTTGTGTAACAACTTGGTCATTGGAGCAGCTATTAAGGAAAATCCCTTTACAAATCTTCTGTAATACCCAGCTAGCCCTAAGAAGCTTTTGACCTCAGTTGTATTCCTGGGAGGCTTCCATTCCATCACTGCTTCTATTTTCTTGGGATCCACCCTAATCCCATCAGCTGACACTATGTGTCCAAGGAATGCTATCTCATTCAGCCAAAAGTCACACTTGAGCATACGACTTCTTTTCTCTCAGGGTTTGCAGAACAATCCTCAAATGCTCATCATGTTCTTCCCTAGTCTTGGAATATACCAAAATATCATCAATAAAGACCACTACGAACCGATCTAAGTGTGGATGAAAGATACGGTTCATAAGGTCCATGAATGCCGCTGGTGTATTTGTTAGGCCAAAGGGCATCACTAGAAACTCATAATGCCCATATCGGGTCCTAAATGCAGTCTTTGGCACATCTGCATCCTTCACCCTCAACTGATGATACCCTGACCTGAGATCAATTTTAGAAAATACTCCTGCTCCCTTCAACTGATCAAACAGATCATTAATTCTAGGCAACGGATATTTGTTCTTCATCACACTTTATTCAATCACGGTAATCAATGCATAGCCTCAAAGTCCCATCCTTCTTTTTCACAAACAGCACTGGAGCTCCCCATGGTGACACACTGGGGCATATGAACCCCTTATCCAACAACTCTTGCAACTGAGTTTTCAACTCCCTCAATTTAGTGGGTGCCATCCTATAAGGAGCAATGGAAATGGGTGCTGTACCCGGCAGTGTCTCAATAGCAAATTCAACTTCCCTTTCTGGTGGCAAACCAGGCAACTCTTCAGGAAATACCTCTGGGAAGTCTCTTACTGTGGGTATGTCACTCAAGTTTGGCTTAGTCTGCTTAGTATCCACCACATGTGCTAGGTAGGCTTCACATCCTTTTCTCATCATTCTTCTTGCAACTGTGGCTGAGATGACATTGGATAAGAAATCATTCCTTTCCCCACAATCGTGATCTCATTACCCTCTCAAGTTTTTAGAGAAATTCTCTTCAATTTGCAATCAACTATTGCGATGAAGTGACAACTACCCATTCCCAAAATCACGTCAAACTCGTGGAAGGGTAACTCAATCAGTCGCCAAGAATTCATACCCTGAATCCTTAATGGGCAACCCTTGTATACTTTGTTCACCACTAGTGACCCAATGGATTAGTGACCGTAATGTCTTGGTCACTCTCCCTTACTAGTATCCCCTTTCTACGGGTTGGTTGATGCAGATATATGAATGAGTGGATCTGGATCCACCAATGCATGCACAGTGTAGTGTAGAGGAGAACGCACTCTAATGACGTCCGGCATCTTGCTCCTCCCGAGCTCTCGAGCATAATTTCTTCTTGGTGGTTTCTTGTCGAGTCTCTCTTGGCTCGATGCAGCCTCCGTGATGGTCCATGACCTCGATTTACAGGATTTTCTACCTGCGTGGTGCAGAGCGGTGCATCTCGCTTGTGTTGGAGCATGTAGTAGTTCTGCGTCAGCCTTTAATCGATGCTCTGTTGACCCACACCTCAAGCAGGCACCGTTACTCTCCAACACTCCCTTGTGCCACTTCAGGTGTGGACATGCGAGAAGATGCCGGGCTGGTCCTCGAACCCCATCCTCGGAGAGTTGCCCACCGATGGTGTGGACCGACTCTCCTAGGGGTGAATCGTGGCCCGGGCCCCGAGACCGACCACGACCACGTGGTGAACTCGTGCAGAGGACCCTTGAACTTCTTCCCAAATGCAGAGCCGAACTAGACCGACTGGGCCCCTCTTCTACTGTCTTTCCTTCTAGTCCGCTTCACCGATTCTTACTTTTTCAACCTTTATTGCAGCTTTCCACTAACTTGGTAAATTCTGTGATTCCCAAGGTAGTGAGCTGGATCTTGATGTTGTCATTTAGTCCTCTTCAAATCTCTTGCACCTTTCGGCTTCATTAGGGACTATCTCCTTCCATAGCGGCTCAATCGAACAAATTCCTTCTCATACTCGCCACCGACAACCGCCTCGCTCGATTAATGAACTCTCTTCTTCTCTCTTCCGTATACAAGACTACATATTTCTTCTTGAATTCGAGAGGAAGAAGTCCCAAGTTCTGACTTGCACTTCATCGACACGGTGTCCCACCACTCATATGCATCGTCTTGCAAAGAAAGATATGGCACTTCGTGTTTTGCTCAGAGTGCAAGTGGAGTTGTTTTAGGACTCTGCCTGTTCAACCAATTCTACCGCAACAGAGTCATCTTCTCTTGCCATAAAGTCCACACTCCAAACTTTCTTAGTCTTTCCAGTGTGATTTACTGTGGAGCCGTGTGGTGGTGGTGGTGGTCTGCATTACTCGCCATTTGTCTAAAGAAGTCGGCCATTTGTCTAAAGATTTACGCTTGAGTCGGAGCAGATTCTCTCATGCCCTCTGCAGTGGAGCATGACTCTCCACTTCCTCCTCAACGGCTCCGAGATGAAGGGTCCATATCCTATTCAAAATAAGAAAGATAAACAGATCTGCGTTAGTGTCACCTCGACTCTTACAAATGCAATGCATGGTATGGACTCAATCTAGGCCCAGAAACGCCTAAACCGTGCTCTGATACCACTAAATGTGACACCCCTTACCCGACTACAGTGTAGCCGAGCAAGCAATGCCACTCAGTGTGCCGGAGCACTCTATTTTATCTTAATTAATTTTTATCATAATTTTGAATATAACTTGTGAAATATAATTCATTTTAAGCCATTTATCGAAATTATTATTTATTTGAGGTTCCGAAAATTTTAAAGAAAATCCGTGAATCTAAAAATGGAGAAAACCGTTCTTCGGAACCTGTGAAAAACACTTCCTATAATTTCCAAACAATCCCAACTTCAATTTATCAACAAAATCTCAATATTAAGATCTCAACAACATTCCACTTCCTCCTCAATGGCTCTCTAAGATGAAGGGTCCATATCCTATTCAAAATAAGAAAGATAAACAGATCTGCGTTAGTGTCACCTCGACTCTTACAAATGCAATGCATGGTATGGACTCAATCTAGGCCCAGAAACGCCTAAACCGTGCTCTGATACCACTAAATGTGACACCCCTTACCCGACTACAAGAGCAAGCAATGCCACTCAGTGTGCCGGAGCACTCTATTTTATCTTAATTAATTTTTATCATAATTTTGAATATAACTTGTGAAATATAATTCATTTTAATCCATTTATCGAAATTATTATTTATTTGAGGTTTCAAAAATTTTAAAGAAAATCCGGCAGAATACCGGCTAAAAATGGAGAAAACCGTTCTTCGGAACCTGTGAAAAACACTTCCTATAATTTCCAAACAATCCCAACTTCAATTTATCAACAAAATCTCAATATTAAGATCTCAACAACATTTCAATTCCAGTACTCAATCATCCATCACATGTGATGATCACATATAAATCATAAGTAAACATTTACTTTTCCATTCACAAGTACAATTTTCATAATTTACGTAAACATCAATATACATTACACAAGTTTAATTACATAGGAGAAAAACAAAGTTAAGTTACAAAATGTCAAAATGACACCTAATGTCCTACCAATGCACTGCAGAAGTTGAGGTGACACGGACACTGTGCAGAGCTGCAGGATGGACTCACCCAGTTTGTGGTCTACTGGGCTCACGATCTGTCTCTCCAGTACCTACGCGTGGCAAAAGCAACGCGCTAAGCAATAATGCTTAGTGGTGCAATAATATAATAAAAGAAAATAGCAAGAAAATAAATGTGTATAGAATGTGTATGCTTTCTTTGTTTGGTGTTGGTATATTCATTATTTCATTAACTTTGTTCACTTTTATTCATTTGGTTGCCCCAAGTAACCTACACTAGACGACTGGACTGGATAACGGGTAAACTGGCACTGGGTACCTAATACCTCGGGCCGTCACACCATCGGTCACATATGCATCTCCCGGTGTGCAACAGAACAGCTAACAAGCTGTAAATAATATCAGGCACAAGGCCAAGTCTCAATACAAAGTCAAAATGGCTACAAGCCATGAAATCACAGAATGGCATATTGCCATGTGCAGTACTGCTAACTGAACCCTATTGGCATGCCAAACTATCCAAACCAATCTTGTTAGGTATACTAGGGCATTTGAAACTTTTAAATTCTTCAATTTGTGAATTTCAAATTTTTAGTGTCACTATTCATCTTATTGGTCAACAAAAATGTTGACTTTTAGAATAAAAATATGTACATTGACTTTGGCACTCCCAACTTACCACATTTGGCATTCCAAACTTGTTGGCATTAAGCATTTATACCATTTCAAAGTTTAAACCAACACAAGCAGAATTTTCAGTTTTTGTGAGTCAACTTCACTGTTCCATTGGACACTGTTGCAGTGAGAATTTGAAGAAATGGCAAACATGAAAGTTGTTCCTTATTTTGTCTAGTTGAATTTCCTTTTTTAAATCACTCCATTTGGATTTTTGTAGCTCTAGATATAGTCCAAAAACCACAGCTGGCCGGATTTGCATTCTGCAGAAATTACCATATCTACAGTAACATGAACAGTGACTTCCACTGCCATTTGGGTTAGGTTCTGGCCATAATTTGGGGTAGATTCCTTCATGAAAGTTGTTTTTCTATGTCTTAACTTGTTGCTGTAAAAATTTCAGGTCAATTGACCAAATCTACAGTGAGTTATGGCCAAATGAACAGTTCTTATTCATTTGGTCAATTCAGAATCAGTTGCAGGGTGTCCGGATTGGGGCCAAGTTGTGGTCCTCTTGCTTTGGTCTTTTGGTCATGGTTTCTTCAGCAAAAATGTGCCATTATAAGACTAGTTTTATGTCCAATTGGCCAAACACCAATTGGACCAACACAGCAAAGTTATGGCTGTGTAATTGACTGAAATCTCGGTCCATTCTTTGTCCTAGGGCAGCTTACTCCTTCTCTTTGCAATCCTATTTTTCAGTCCAAATTGTGCTCAACTTACCTAAAATAGTCACTAATTGACCATTAAAAATTTCTCTAACAATTTCCTATGCCAAGTCACATTTTCACCTTTCCTAAACCCTAATTCAATTTCATGATTTATGCCATTTACCTTGGTTAGCTACTAATGCATTACTCATATGTTTATAACTTCAAACATGGTTTCTATTTCACTTCAAGCTCATCAAAAACACTCCTACATATTCCTTTTCTAGGGCAGCCGAAATTCAAGAGCTCATACACATAGGTTTTTGTTCATTTAAATTACAAGTCTTACTAAATTTCAAGTCCAAAATCATGAAATTTAAGAGTTTTATGTTTATAGTTGCACTAACCTTTAAGTGGCAGAATTTCCCCACTTAAAACTTCACTTTCCTTCACTTTCTAGGCTGCCAAACACTTCCCCAAGAGGTGTGATTAGTTTTAATGAAGGGGTTTAGGGTTTAGTGGTGGAAACAAAGGAGAAAGGGAGCTTGGGAAGTGAGGTTTAATGGAGGTTGAGAGAGAGAGAGATTTCGGCTGGAATTGGAGAGGAAGAAGGCAGCTGCAATTTAATTATTTTGGTCTTAATTTTGTCTCTTTTAAGTATTTAAGAAAGTTTATTAGCTTGTGATTGGTTGGTGAGTTTTAAATGACATCACAATGATGTCATAAATAAGCTTTTCTTTGATTTTTCTTTTCTTTTCATCACTACTCAATTTCAATTTAATTTCTAGTAATATTTATTCATATTTTATGTCATATTAATTATTTACTCAACTGGATAAGTCGGCCAAAAATCACCTCTGAAGGCGAAATGACCAAAATGCCCTCCGTTTGGCTTAACGGGTCAAAATTGTCTGTACCGATTGAAAAATTTTTCTAGGTATTTTCTTGGCATTCTAATGCCATGGGAACCTCAATAACCCTTCTCTGGAGTCCCAAAAATTATTTTCTAATTTTTCCCCCGGGTCTAGGGCTCCTCGTTGCGAGAACCGCAACTTCCCTCCGGTTACCCATCGCTTGGGCACCGGCTCATTTGACTTGGTTGTATTTTATTTTTAAAATTTTTACTAAGTGTTTCTTATTAATATTTGAGTTAATTATGGTCCCTCACTTAAGTTTAATTATTTTTCCGGACGTTTTAGCTGTCTGGACCGACACCGGTCACCGGAACAGTAGAATGTACGGAGTTGTTATCGGGAGGGTGTTACAAAACCTCAGCGAGGACGCTGAGTCCCGAAAGGGGGGAAAGAAAGGTCCCTTAGGCAAATCCCACATCGGCAAAGCACGGAGATGGTCTTGGGTTCAAAAAGTAATGATATATAAAATGGGGAAACTAATCACTAGAGGCGCATTTTGGTGGAATGGCCTGGAAAGTTGGAAGAACTCCAGGGTTAAGCATGCTCGCTTGAGAGAAATCCTAGGATGGGTGACCTCCTGGGAAGTTCTCCATTCCACCTATGGGACAAAAGCGTGAGGCTTATGGCTAAAGCGAACAATTCCTCTAATGGTTGGAGCCCGACCATTACATATTGTAAGGATTGTAAATTTTAAATTTGATGTGTTGCCAACCTTGAGCATGAATTTATAATGATTAAATATGTTAATAGGTTGTAAACACTTTTGTAAATAGAAATTATTTTGAATATGATTTGAAACCACAGTTGACATGGTAATATGTTTTGAATTGTCATTAGCTTGTCTAGTGAGATATTTTCTCCACTAGATGGGGTGAGTTCCTTCCTCTCTGACTTGTCAGTTGGGAAAGAGTTTGGATGAGTACTCATATATACTAGCTAGTCTTTGTTTCTCCCTTTAGCCTTGGTTATTGGAAGACTTTAAAATGTCATGGTGTACAATACGACATCTATTATGAATTTTGTGTCATGGGTCCAACCGTGTGAATTGTTGGCAACGCCCTTTAAATTATGCATAGTTTGATAAATTGTGGTTGAAATAAAAAATTTTTCAGTGATTTAAAATTTTTGTATTGTTTCATGATTTAAAAGAAATGTAGATAAATGGCTACTATTTGATTAAAATGTTATTCAAATGAATAATTTGCATGAATGAAAATAATGATTTCTGAATGTCATGAATTTTGAAGAATTTAGAAATTTTAAATTTTTATTTGTTATGAGTTGTCAAAGCATAAATTGTATTAAGTTTTAAATTGTTAGTTGTGCACCACTGAGTTCACCACTCAGTGATAGCTTTATATGCTATCGCAGGTGAAAGAAAATATAAAGCAGCTGAGCGAGATTACTGAAAGACACTGTAAAACTATCTTCAGGTATATCATAAGTATACCTTTGTACATTAGATTTTGATGTAATTCTGTAATTAAATGTATGTAATTTCATTTGAGCAGTTGTATTAACTCTTTTGTAATATATTTTTGGACTGTAATCAAATACAAGTTATTGTAATATTATCTTGAGATTTTATGTATTTATAAAGTTTTGTACTACTAAATTTTTAATGCTTCCATGAATGTAAATATTAATTTTGTTACCTTAATGAGATGTTTTAATGTTTGATTTAATTTAAACTGTGTATTGAGTTGCTTGTGCTGATTTGTGAAATGAAATTGAATAATGGAGTTTTGGTTGAGAAATATATTGGGAGTGTCTTTCTTTTCAGGTTTTAAAGAACAGTTTTCTCAAAATACAGATGACACTCTGTCGAAATTTTTGTAAAAATTACAGAGATTTTAAATATCTAAAAATTTGATTCATATTTGGACATTAAATAAAGGTTTTTAATATCTGAAAAAAATTTACCCACCAATTTAAAAATGAACGAAAATTGTTTTAAAATCCCTTGTAGTATATTTAATGGGTTACTAGTAGGTGAAGTACGGTAATTCATTAGGTGTACTACGGAGAGCATGTTACATCTTACGAGGAGTAGGGTGTGACATAATCCTTTTAAATTTTGGAATTTTCTTTTCCTTTTTCATTTTCTTCCATACACCTCTTCAATTTGAATTAAATTTTCAATATTTTAATTTTCTATATTTTATTGGACAATTATGCCAAAAGTCACCTCTAAGGGTGAATTGACCAAATTGCCCCTTACCGGTCTGATCCATTTTTTCAGTAACATTTAATTACTTCTGAAACCCTAGTTCAATTTTTCAAACTGGTTCTTGGTTCTTTTCTGTGATTTTCATAATACCCTTAGCTTTGCAATAATTCTTAGGCCTGGGGTGCCACAATGTTCCACTCGAAAATAGAGTAGCAACTGACCTCGCAGTTACTTCCCGTTTCGGTTACCCATCGCTATGGCCTTGGCTCATTTGACTCTTTATGCTTTGTTTTTCTTATTTCTACTTTACCTTCATGTAATTGCTATTAATTTTTGTTCATGGCGTGTCTAAGTGATTTAAATATGGTTTTACACATCCCAACTGTCCGTGACACCGGAATAGTGAAATGTACTGACCTAATGAACATAGGGGTGTTACGGAACCGAATCGCTCTATTTCGGTTCGGTTTGGTTCAAATCGATCGGTTTTAATTTTTGATTATTTTTTAATTTAGACTTAATTTTCAAGTTATTTGGTTTGATTTTAATCTTGGTTTAAACCTAATAACCATTAATCAATGAAATTAAACATTTTATATATATAAAATTACATATAATTCATAAATTTCTCATAAAAATAAATTAATTTAAAAATCAATAAAACTATTCGATTCGGTTCGATTTAACCAATTTTTTTCTCTTAAAAAACGAACAGAACTAAAATAATCAAAATTTTTATAATATAAAACCGAATCGAAATATATTAAGAACCAAACCGAATTACCGAATTAAAGCGATTCAACTCAGTTTATTTAATTTGAACTGAATAATACTCACCCCTACGTATACCATCCTTTCTCTCTCTCTCTCTCTCTCCTCCCATCTACTGTCATCAATTTCACCTCCCACCCATTATCATATAATAATATATATATATATATATATATATATATATATATATATATATATATATATATATATATATATATATATATATATATATATATAAAGGTAAGAAAGGGAAGGAGAAATAATTTTTTTATTATACTCACTAATATAAATTTTCATTTTTACAATTATATTAAAAAATAAAATATTAAATTTTGATCACTACTAACAATTAAACTTATAGAATTAATTATAATTAATAAAAGTTAAAAAATTTTAAAATTTATTATTATTAAATTTATGCCATATAAGTAATAATAAATATAATAATAATAATATTTTTACTAACTAAAAATTCATGCAACGTGGCAATAATGTATTTAAAAAATAATATTTTTATCATGTTAAAATCCACATCAACATCTCCAATCTCTTATTTTTATTGGCCACAACAAATATTAAAGTCTAAAATTAGGTCAAAATTGAAAAAAAAAATTTTGTTGACTACAATTACAAGAACACTAAGTTTTTGGAATTTTTTTTTGAAACATTATGACTGCTTATGCCCCAAACGCAAAGAGGACCTCGAAACTTTCAAACATAAAAAACTCAAACGGTCATCGAAATTTTGAAATTTAACCCACATCCTACCGTCAATCCAAACCTTTCTCCACCGTCCGATGGTCCCACTAACACGTCTTCATTTTCCCTCAAAAACACTCAAATTTCAAAATCTCTCACTCACTCCCTCTCTCTCTCTCTCTCTCTCTCTCTAAAAATTTTTTCTTCCCAAACAGCTCCTCCCTTCAATTCCCTCCCTAAATCCTGCCTTGAAATCCTCCAAATTCCCTCAATCTGCATTTTCTCTCTCTACTCTTGAACAAAAGAAGGTAGAAATTTATAGTTTCTAAGAAAATGCCGTTCATTTCCGAGGCGGCGAGTGCAATCAAGAGCCGGTTCGGTTTCCATAAGCGATCTGCCTCCGAGTCGGCGCCGGCCACAGTACCGAGCACTCCAGATCTGCTCAAATCGGTGTCTCGAGAGAATTCCAGCCTTTCTTTAGTTGCCATGTCAGCAGTTCGGAGCATAGGTGAATGGGAGGATGATGCTGACAGAATCACTGGATCTGTTGCGCCTCATCAGAATCAGAGCTTTGAGTTCTGTGAGGATCCATCGTTCTGGAACGATCACAATGTGCAGGTAATAAGAGCTTAGTTTTACAAGTGCTTTTGCTGCTTTTGTAAAGTAAGCTTTTGTTGTTAAGGTGGAATACGAGAAGTTGTTTGGTTATGTAATTTGAGTCGATTTTGCAATTCTACAACAGATAATCTTGATACATCATTGAACAAAATTAATGAGAAAATTCAGTTTAGGGCTTTTGTTTTCATTAAAGGAAGGATGTTTGTTTGGCAATTTAAGTTGCAAGCAGAAAATTGCTTTTGAAAATGCCAATGTAGCTTTGGCTTGGAATGGGTAACTAACTATATGTGTATCGATAATGTTTGTTACTCTTTTTTGCTCTTTCCAATTTATTGTAGGTTATTATCAGAATACGTCCATTGAGTGGTTCAGAAATCTCTCTACATGGCTATAGCAAATGCGTCAGGCAAGAAAGCTCTCAGACAATCACTTGGACAGGGCATCCGGAGTCTCGTTTTACCTTTGATCTTGTAGCAGATGAGAGCGTTAGTCAGGTACATCTTTTTAAATGTTGATGTCTGATAGACTTAGGAACAGATTTGAATTGAAAGACTGAAGAACAATGGCCGCAACTGATATTGTATTAATAAGAATAGCAGAAAAAGCCTTTACACTGCATTTCTCAATTACAGACTCTCTCTCTCTCTCCCTCTCTTTTCAATTCCCAAATACAGGATTCAGTAACAAGGAGAATTAAAGAAAATGAAAGAAGATAACAATCGCTATAAACAGCCCCTAGGGAAGAGTTCTCCTGCAGATTGCTCTGTTCCTCTAAACCAGAGAAATGCTAGAATTCCAGATGCCCCTTCTCACTCTCCTCTTCTTTTCTTTATACTAATTTCAGTCCCTTTTGCCAGCTGTCCTGTCACATTCTTTTTTCCCACAATTCTCTCCAACAAAACACATCTTTTACCATCTCTTCTAGAATAATCCATATTCCTATCAATGTCAGTCTCAATTTCCTGTATTATTTGGTTAAATTTAGTTATGTAATTTGACAGGAGAACCTGTTCAAAGTTGCTGGCTTGCCGATGGTGGACAATTGCATGGGAGGCTATAATAGTTGTATGTTTGCATATGGCCAAGTGAGCTTTCAGCTACCGTTTTAAATTTCCTCTACTTTAATTCATTAATTAAAAAAAAGATAATTCTGAGATTATGGAGCTTTCTTTAGTATCTGTATGGAAGTGGTGAGCAGATAATTGAATATTCTGAGCGATAATATTCAGTGAAGTGATCTTCAGCTGATGTGGTTAGCAAATTCCATTTAGTTATGGAAATAATAAATGTCAAATCTTAGTTTTTATTCCCACGGTCTACATTTGCACATGCAGACAGGAAGTGGGAAGACTCATACAATGCTTGGAGATATTGAGGAGGGAACTCGAAGACACAATGTTAATTGTGGAATGACACCTAGAGTATTTGAATATTTGTTCTCAAGAATCCAGAAGGTTGGTGCCTTTCCGCTTATGCGCATTGTTGAAATTTATGAGGGCATTATATATAGTTTTTAAATTATTTCTATGGATGTGTTTTCCCCCATTTAATTTAATTTAGAATACATTTTTTACCTAAATTCTGTTGTGTTATGATCCTAAAGCATTAGAAATTTCAACTTTAAAGGCATTGATTTTCATGCTAACCTGGTCAATCTGATGAATTGGAGACTTTATAGTTTTTAGTTTTGTACTAAGCATTCATTCTAGTTATGAAGTGTATTTTTTTTTCCAAATTAGTTATGTTTCACTATGAGTTAAATTGCCTTTTGCTTCCATTTTCTTTCTACTGTTGGCTGAAGGCTGAACTAGTGCTTATCATTTTATTTCTACTTTTAAGCATAACTGTCTCATATTTCATAGAATTTTGTTTAACTTTCTTCATTAGTTTCTTGTTCTGGACTTCTGGTACATAAATCTAATTTCAATATTTATGACAGGAAAAAGAAGCTCGAAAAGATGAAAAGTTAAAATTTACTTGTAAATGCTCATTTTTGGAAATATACAATGAGCAGATTCTTGATCTTTTGGACCCATCATCTAATAATTTACAGGTATGGATTAGTTGGCAAAGCTTTTAGTTCTGTAGTTCACTAATTTATTTCCAAATACTAAAATTTCCTTGCTTATGTTTCTAAAGCTAGAAAATATTCAAAAGATTCTCATTTTGCACTTATTTGTATTAAGAAGTATTGTGAATCATATATATTCATAGTTATTCTCTTTGTTCTAATTTATGATGAAATAATGATTGGTTGTATATTACAGATACGAGAAGATATGAAGAAAGGGGTTTATGTAGAAAACCTTAAGGAGATAGAAGTCACAAGTGCTCGAGATGTGATTCAACAACTTATTCAGGTATGCAATTTACCTTTATTGGATGTGATTTTATAATGTTACCTAAGAAGCTCTATTGGTATCATCTAGTTGAGGGTATTATTTAATTTTATGGTCATAATCTAAATTTTCTTTTTTTTTTTCCATTTTTTTATTGGGGAAGGGTACTGGGGTTGGTGGGGTGGGGTTGGTGATTGGGGGTGGGGTGGAGGGATATAGAATGTTGCATATTTGTCTCTTTATATATGTGTGCGTGAGTGCATGCTGTTTGGAGTGTGAGTGTGTGTGACAAGAAATGATATCCATTTGAATACATCGGGGTATTGGGGGTTGGGTGGAGGGATATAGAATGTTGCATATTTGTCTCTTTATATATGTGTGCGTGAGTGCATGCTGTTTGGAGTATGAGTGTGTGTGACAAGAAATGATATCCATTTGAATACATCATATATATATATATATATATATTTTTTTTTTAAATATATGTGATATAATAAATTGAGTTTAATATTGAAATATGCCTTCACGTATGTGGGAAATGGAGGTCGGGAGCAGTGATATTATAGCCTTCTGAGTTTATAAGTGTTGAGAAATTGGGAAAAAGATTTTGATACTAAAATATTAATAGGAAATAAAAATATTTGTTCAAAAAGCTTATTTTTAACAAACATTGTGCATGGACATTTCTACTTGTTTTTTTTTTTAATATTTTGATCTTCTCAATATAGATTTGAGATCAATATTTAAATCCCAAACTGTGCCTTTTTGTTTTCAGGGTGCAGCAAACAGAAAAGTAGCTGCCACTAACATGAATCATGCAAGTAGTCGATCTCATAGTGTATTTACGTGCATCATTGAAAGTAAGGTTAGTAGGTCTTTTGCCTGTATTAAATTGAAGATACTTAGACAAAATTTTCTAATGAATTTCTTTTCTATGTTTGAATACCTTATACTCGCTTGATTTGACATGAGAATCTGATTAGTTCTTTTTTGTTAGTGGGAATCCCAAGGTGTAACTCATCACCGGTTTGCTCGGCTTAATCTTGTTGATCTAGCAGGATCTGAGAGGTACTATGATGTGGACCAAAAGAGTAATATAAATTTAAAGAGGACTAATTCTTTTGTTAAATTTTTCCTTGATTCTTGCAACTAATTTGAATATGTATGATCATAGGCAGAAGAGTTCTGGTGCTGAAGGTGAACGTCTCAAGGAAGCTACTAATATCAACAAGTCTCTTTCAACATTAGGGTGTGGTGTTGTTTCTTTTGATCTTTACTCTGTTTGGTCACTAAAATGTTTCCAGAATTTTGTTTCTGAATGATTTCATAATAGCTTCTCAATCAAAAGTTCATTTCATTAAGTTGTTTTCCATGTTTGCAGACTTGTAATTATGAACCTTGTAAGTATATCCAATGGAAAGTCACTTCATGTTCCCTATCGAGATTCCAAGCTTACATTTTTGCTTCAGGTAGATATTAAAGGATAGTTGTTGTTAAATGTACATGACTTTAGTTATTGTTGAATGTAAAGGATGGTTATTGATGATATATGTGGCTATAAATTATATATGCTTGTCATTAACACATCTTTAAGGGTAGGTTTTTAAAAGTTTTCTAGTACTAGCCTTAAAGAATCTAATTTGGCAAGTTTAATTTTCCTGTATCATCAGATGGCTTCTATACAAGATTTTGTGTAATAATAATTTTTGTCTTTTCTTTTCAGGATTCACTAGGAGGCAATTCAAAAACTATTATAATTGCAAATATTAGCCCATCTCTTGGGTTAGTTGCCACTACTTCTTATGATTATTCCTTCCATATCTTTC
Organism: Hevea brasiliensis; assembly: GCF_030052815.1. Classification (NCBI taxonomy): domain Eukaryota; kingdom Viridiplantae; phylum Streptophyta; class Magnoliopsida; order Malpighiales; family Euphorbiaceae; genus Hevea; species Hevea brasiliensis. The sequence goes on along the minus strand of NC_079493.1, from coordinate 16,715,705 downwards.
CTTGGCTACCTATTTAAACTAACGATCTCTGTTTGTGATAGAAAATTATCTACATTGCGAAATCATTTTACATATGCACACATACCTATATCTCTCTCAATATTTGAAAATTCTCTTTACAATAAATTAATATGAAATAAGGAGGTGATGGATTTCATGTCTTAAGGTTTTTTTTTTGGCAAGCCTAAATTTCTTGACTTTGTAATTTTCATTTTTTTATTGGATTCAATTTTAAATAAATATTACATTAGAACTTCACTTTTTTTCCCTTAATTCTGGCACAATTTATATATTTACTTTTGGGTACTGTTTATTTTGCAACCCTTGCAGCTGTTCGCTGGAGACATTAAGCACATTGAAGTTTGCACAACGTGCGAAATTCATTAAGAACAATGTATGTTATTTTACTTGGTTGTTCTAATATGCATCATTGTAGCAATGTTGATACAGGAAGGAGAGTTGTGCTTCAATTTTTAAAGGGTGCAGTGGAAATTAACCCATCAATAATATTCCTTTTCTTTTCCTCATTAAAATTTTCAATTGAATATGAAACTGTTTGATGGGGGAGTATTCATAATATTTATTGTTGCTTCATGTCTTTAACTTTCTCTGTCAATGCTTATGGAAAGTTAATGTTGTACCATCCATTAGGCAATTGTTAATGAAGATGCATCAGGGGACGTTATTACCATGCGAATGCAAATCCAACAGCTCAAGGTATTTTCCTGAATTTGAGATTGTCTCTTATGAAGTAGTGCACCCTCAAATGGTGATGCTAAAGGTTTTCTGTAATCTATGCTTTTTGATTACTGGTAACTATAATTGGAATTAATATTGTTTTCAGAAAGAAGTGTCCCGCCTACGGAGTTTAGTCAATGGGGGAGCTGAAAATCTAGATAAAAATGCTTCAGTTATAAGCTTTCCGGGATCTCCAGGATCCTTTAAATGGGAAGGGCTTCATGGATCATTTAGTCCACTAGTGTCTGAAAAAAGGATGTCTCAGGTATCCACTAGTTGTTCTTAAACTTGGGAAAACATCTAGATCAGAACTGTTATTTAACAATTAGCTATCTTTTTATTTTTGTTGCATATTATCAGAAGAAAGACTTTGAAGTTGCCCTTGTTGGGGCTTTTAGGAGGGAAAAAGACAAGGATATTGCATTGAAGGCATTGGCAGCTGAAAATCAGGCGGCTATGCAGCTGGTATGTACAAGCCAAATTCTTTCTGGTTCCTGGTTTATATCTGCATTCTCAATTGCATATTCTCTGACATATTCAACTGAATGCAATTTTTTGTTTACATTTGGACGAAAAATAGCAAGAATGAACAATTCCAAAATTTGAAATTGATGAGTTGGTCAGATGTCAGAATCTAATTAACTTCCAGTATCATCAATTATTAAGATGCTGTTTGACAAAGTTTTCTGAAAACTAAATTTTGGTATTTTGGCACTAGGCAAAGCAAAGACAGGATGAGATACAAGGCCTGAAAATGAGGTTACGGTTTCGAGAAGCAGGAATCAAACGGCTAGAGGCGGTTGCTTCTGGAAAGATTTCTGCTGAGACACACTTGTTGAAAGAAAAGGAGGAGCATCTAAGGGAAATTGAAGTTTTACGCACACAGGTGGATCGGAACCAAGAAGTCATGAGATTTGCTATGGAAAATTTGCAGTTGAAGGAAGAAATTAGAAGGCACGTTCTTGTTCATCCTCTGACTCTATTCTTTGGCATCTCCTTTCCTTTTATCATGATATATTGAAAACGATTATTATATTGTTGTCCTTTCTGCTAAATTCAGCTTGGTATAGACAACTGAACTATTACTTCACCTTGAAAAATTGGAGATTGAAGCAAAATTGTGTCAGGATTAGGAGGCAAATATTCATTAATTGACAACTGAATATACTTCCTAACATCTTTTTGGGATCTTGACAAAAGTGTCTGGTGAAAAGTTGGAGAAAATTGTGTATCATAAAGCTCAGAATAGAAATTTAATGCCAGCATAGAGTTAGTCTATATCATGTGATCTTAAAGAATATATGTCAAGCAATGTATTCCTTTCATTTCAAGATGCATAGGTTTGATCTGGAACATTTCTATCAAAGTGACTGGGCTGTTCTATTAAACCAACTATGTTGATCTGCTGTAATCCACAGATTGAAGTCATTTTATGAAGAAGGTGGAAGGGAGATGATGAGTGAACAGATCATGGTGTTACAGAATAAGGTATGAAAATTAAATATTTTATGTTTAAACTTTTCTGTCGCAATATCCTCTATCTGAAAATTTCCTGATTATGCATGTAGTTGTTAGAAGCTCTTGATTGGAAACTTATGCATGAACCAGATACCTTGGTTGTTCAGGTTCTTCACAATCTTCACTATGGTCTTAGAAGTGAATTGAATTATTTAATAATTATTTTTCTTGTTTAACTTGAGGTTTGGCTTTATTGTGCTGCAGAAAGCAGATACAGATGTGAAGGAAGAAGTTCATGGTGATACAGTAGTTTCTAATCAGGTAAACTTTGGTTCACTTGTTTTGTTTTTCAAAAGATAATGTTGCACTGCTAATTTCTTCTGCAGCATCAGTAATTACATTTTGACATTGTGATCGGTCATGTTTAAACAATAAAGAGTGCAGCTCTTAGTGTTAAGTACTCATAAGTAGTCATTCATTCATTGTTTAAACCCTTTTCTTTGCTGATTGTTTCTGCCCTTAAAATTACAGAACTTTCAAGTATAATAGTTGTTCAAAGCTTGAAACAACATGCAGTAGTTTTTCCTGTTCATGAAATGTGGAATTGCTCAAAGCTTTACTAGCTGTAATATTTGGTGAACTCCAAAGGCAGTTTGATTGTTCGATGCATTTAACTTAATTTCACACAAAATGGCAATGTAGTTTACTTAAGTGACAGTTAAATTGAGTTTGTAAAGATAAATATGATATAGAACTTCCAAATGCAGGAACCAAGAGCACCTTGGTGCTCTTCAATTAATGAGGAGAATGAATTCCTTCGCATGCAGGTATACTATGTACTAACTTTTCCATGAAGTGTTTTACCTGATTCACCTCAAATTTGCTTTCATATGATAGATAATTGGAATTGTATCATGTTATAGGCTATTCAAAACAAGGCAGAAATTGACACACTCCATAAGCAGTTGGGCTTCTGCCTTGAAGAGAAAGAAACATTGGAAAGGTAAAGTTTTGATGCTAGAAGTTTGTTTAGTATATCTCAGGTTTTTATGTAATTGAACCAGTTTGTTTAACATTACTGGATATAGTATGTAGCCGGTGGAGATATAATCTTGACAATACACAAAACAAATGTAAGCATGCTTGTAATGTTCTCAAGTAGTTTGTTCATTTTGTAGGCTTGCCAATGACCTGTTAACGAAACTTGAAGAAGGGAGATCTCTTAGGGTGGTTGCAAAGAAAGAAACACAGCAAATTGAGCTTCCTCCTTTGTCAACTGATGCATCAATTATCAATGGTCATGGCCAAGTGGAGCTCAAAACAATGGTTGATGCCATAGCTGCTGCCAGTCAAAGAGAAGCAGAAGCTCATGAGAAAGCAATAATTCTGTCTAAAGAGAATGATGAGTTACAATTAAAGCTAGAAGCTTGTATTGAGGCAAATGATGAACTACAGACAAAGCTTAAAGCCTTAATTGAGGAAAAAAATAGTCTCATTGAAATGTATGAACGAGCAGCTTCTGAAAGTAACTATAAATCTTTAATTGAAGCTGACACTGCTGAGAAAAATGACATGGAAGTTGATAATGATGGTGGTTCAGTTGAATTTGCCAAAGGAAAAGAGAGTGAAATGAAAATGGTAGTTAAGAACCTAGAGCACCAGCTTATGGAAATGCATGAAGAGAATGAGAAATTGATGGGTTTGTATGAAAAAGCTATGCATGAGAGGGATGAATTCAAAAGAACGCTTTCTTCCAGTGGACAGAACAGAGTTGAATCTAGAGAACTTGATTGCCCAGAAAAGCTTGTTGAAATTGATGGAGGTAAATATCCCGAGTCATGCGTACCTCCTATGTACCCTGAAGCAAATATGATGGAGGCAAATGATGAGGTATCTGCTATAGCTGATGAAGCACTTTGTTTTGCTGAAGGAGTTCCTTTCTCTGGCTCTGATGATGTGCTTAATGAACCTAGCCTATTTTGTGGGGATTGTCAAGTGGAAGTAGAAAATCAGACTGGTTCTGGAACATTTTATGATTCAGAAACAGAGCCATTAAATCTTACTGCAGTCAAGGTTTCAGATGATCGTAATTTGCTTAAAATGAAGCTTGAAGCAGCAGAGCAAAAGATTTCACATTCTGTCAAAGCACTCTCAGTCCTGGGTCCCCTTGAGAAAGCTTTTGGGGAGTTTGATGAGCTTTGGAGACAAATTCAAGCTAATGAAGAGGGATTTCAGGTCAAGCAGCAAGAGTTTAGATCCTTGAAAGTCCTTTCTTCAGAAATGCAAGAAAGAAAAGCTCTTGTAGATAAGAAGTTGTCAGCGCTTAAGTATTCTCTGTCAAACTTTTCTCAATCAGTTGTTTACTTTGAACAGCGGGAAGCTCGAGCAATGGCAAGGTTGAATGCTTCATCAGCTAAACTGGACCAAAAGAAAGAGGAATTGGTCCGTCTTCAAGTCGGCAAGGGTGGAATCGAGGCTGCCTTGAGGAAGACTCAACAAGCTGAAGTTGAGTTAAGAGGCAATCTTGCAATTTTGAAATCCAGAATTGAGGAAGAAAACCACAGACAAGAGAATGAAAAGGTTCTGTTTGCCATAGATAACATTAAGAAAGTAGACTCCTCATGGACAAATTGGCATTTAGGTGGTAAAGCTACTGATTTGTTGAAGTCTGAGGAAGAAAAGACGAAGCTGCAAACTGAGATAAAGGTGTCCCGCGAGAAGCTTGGTCTCATTAAAAGTGAGCTTGAAGATATCAATAAGAAGTCGGCAAAGATAGAGAATGAGATGCAAGCTGTCCAAATGGACATACAAAAAGGGTCAAGGATCGTGGAAGAGATGGAACTGGCACTGCAGGGTGTAATCCAAGAAAAGGAAACTCTCTTGGAGATGGGAGAGAGCGGAATGTCCGAGTTTCAGACAATGATTATTGAATATCAGCAGCACACATTTGATGTAGATTTGAAGGAGGTGGAGATCAAGATATTAGAAGAAGAATTACTGCCAGAGTTGAGAAGATTAGAAGAGCTAAAACCAGTGAGGGTAGCAGCAGCTGAGAAGATAACAAAATTAATGGAAGACAGAAGCTGCCATTCATGCTTATCTGAAGAAATGGAAAAGGAACTGCAAAATGTCTGGGCTTTACTCATTGAGGCAAAGACATTAATAGGGGAGGGAAATTCAAATCACTATTAGCTTAGCTCTTTGTTTAAATGTTGTTTCATTCTCAGCATTTGTACAGAAGATCAATATCCTGATTTACTTCTTAATTCTGATTTAGGTTTGCAAATGTTCATGTTCTGTCACCTTAAAAATCAGTAGAAGCTGATCAATGCATCTTTATACTATTATTTAACTTGGTACTGCTGCTGTGAAGGCAATTAGTTGAGTCTATTCTGTATTTTAATGAAATTAACTATTTAGTCCCTATATTTTAAAAAATACACAATTTAATTTCTGTAAAAATTTTCGTGAAACTATTTAGTTTCTCTTTCAAATTTTCTGTTACCCATACTATATACACTACTATTTAGTTTTTCTGTTTTGAAGAAACTAGTTAATTGATCATTGTATTTTGAAAAATATTATTATTTAATCATATTTTAGTGAAACTAATTAGTTGGTTCATGTATTTTGAAAAATATATTCTTAAATAAAAATAGAAATTTCGCTATGTGAAAATTAAATCTTAATTTACAAATTTTTAAAGTTCCAATTATTTGGATGTCATTTTTTATGTTTTCGTAAGTTAGAAATAATTTTACTTAATTATTTAAAAATTTAAATAAATTGATTAACTTTTTCGTGTAAACAGCTAACACCTTTTTTATTGACAGATGAAAATAAAGAGATAGTAAGGGGGAGAAAGGCGTAGGTGTAGAGGAAAATAAATATGGAAAGGGAAATAAGCAAGGATAAGAAGGAAATAAGGGAGAGAGCATTAGAGTAGTTTAGGTATAAAAAATAATTATGAAACTAAATAGTTAACAGAGTCAAATTACAAGGATTAACTAATTAGTTTCACTAAAATAGAGGACTAAATAGTTGGTTGACCAATGTTGATTAATAAAAAATTTGACGAAGGAACTAAATAGTTTAATAAAAATTTTTACAGGCTCTAAATAGTATATATTTTAAAATACATGGACCAAATAGTTAGTTTCATTAAAATAAAAGGACTAAATAGTAATTTTTTTTTAAAATTCTATGTGAAATTTGTATTTAGTAATTCATTTTGTATTTGTTTGCAACACCTATTTTCACAATTTAGAAAATGTGAAAATCGAATTAAACATTCTGTAGCCTTAAATAAATCATTTTCCTCAAAATATAAAGATGAACGCATGTTGTAAAGGACATTGAAATTGCTTGTCAAACCAATAAAAAACCCCATCTAGCCTATGGCTTTCTTTCTTTTTAACTTTGATTCGATCCAAAAGCTGAAAATAAAGCCATCTGACATGAAACAATCATAGTAACAGCTCCCAAAAAATCTGGGTGTAACACTAACAAAGGTTGTTTCCATATTTTCTGGTACATCTTTCCACCATAGCATTGGCACACACTATGTAGTTAATAAAACACATTTCAAACCGGACAGCACATAAAGAACAAAAGTTATTACCAATAATCAAATATCAAATATTAAAATCAAGGTAAGAGATTCATATTTTAACCAAGAGAGAAACCAAAATTTAGACAAACTTTTTGCAACAAAAAGAATACGAGATTTGACAATACAATTTCTACAATTCATTGCAAAAATAGTTTAGGCTAATGACAAAACTAGTTTAACAACTTCTACACTTTCCGAGACGGTGTCCTCTATTTAGTAGTGTTAGTAGTATGCCCCAGAGCATATTTTTTGTATGTATCTTGTACATATCTTATTAATAAAAGGCAATTTTACTTTTCCGTTTACATAATATATTTATGTGTAATAGAAAAGGTCAATTGATATTTTGTTAGAAATTTTATTCTTAAGTTGTTAAGAATATGAATGACAGTATTTCTAGTACAAAGTATCATAAGTTGGTTCACAATCGATGATACTTCACAAAGGACATGACTTATTCAGAAAGATTATAATCATAGTTGTTCCCAAGGTATTTATATGAGATATAAATTAGATGGAGTGGTGAGTCTCATGCCACATAACAAACATGATAGGCACTTATACATGATAAGTAGGCCGAACCAGTTACCCTTATGATAAGCACATGGAGTTTACTCTTGTCAATACATTGTCATATATCATATCAGTGTATATAATCTTTAGACATGAGATAACACAGTTATCTTGCATATAGGTGATTTGAGTTTGATACTGCTTTCATACTTGTACTGTGTATGGGTATATGAGCATGTGTTGGCTCCTACTAGTTATATATGGAGATAGGTGTTGATCAAGATGGAATCCGTTACCCTAAGTAAATAGGAATAAAATCCTATGTTCATTTAATTGTTTTTGATGTTTCAAAGTTCCTGGCAAGGACAGATAGATTTAGCCAGAAAAGAATTTCTGACAAGAAAATCTAATTAATCAAGAACTGGAATTAAAAGAGAACATAATGTTCATAGCAAATGGGGTTTGACATTAACTATGACTCCAGCTCGAATTGGGATTTTATAATGGAGAAATTCTAGTGCATGGTAACATATGATTAAAGGTTCATTCAAGGTATTCCTTATTACTGATTAGGTGGCCATGACATGCTGTGCTAGGTGTCAACCATGGTCTATAAGATGTCTGAAATGATTTAGAGAAATTATTTACGGTAAGAAAGAGTTCTAATGATATTAAGAGTTGATATCATTTCTCATTGTCAATAAGTAATCGGCCTAGTAAGTCACACATCTACACAAGCTAATCACCATTTAAAATGTTATTTAATTGATTAATTAAAAAGTTTAATTAATTAATTAAAGAAGTTTGGTTTGCAATAAGATTTCAAAGTCCCTAGCATGACTTGAAACCAAATCTAAGTTATTGGATGTATAGTATAAATTAAATTTATATTTAATTTGATTAAATATGAATTTAATTATGAGAAATTAGTTAATAGAGATTAATTAATTAATTTATTTATATTTGATATAAATTGATTTAAAGAGGAGAAATTATAATTTTGGATTGAGAACTCAAATTAAAAAGTAAGGGCAAATTGGTCTTTTCACATAGTGACATGTGGCACCATGAGATGGTGACACATGGCACCATATGATCTTGCCACTTGTCTTTCTATGATAGAAGACCACATGTCATGATTTAAATGGAGCTTGACACTTGGCTTCATAGGATTAAATCAAATAATAATAAGATGGGATCTTGTGATGACATGTGGCAAGGGAGTAAGTTAGGGTTTGACCTAAGTATACAAAGAAAAGTTATAAAGAAAAAACACACTCCTCTCTCTTTTCTCTCAAGTTGGATGGCAACTTTGTCTCTCCCTCTCCTCTTCAATTTCTCAATTGATTCAAGGGAAAAACTATGATTTCCTCTTGAATTAAAATTATTAGAAAGTGTTTCTAACACCCAATACATTTATACAACATTCACAAAGTATAAACCCTATCTAAAAATTAGTTGACAAGGCTTAAAAAGCCAATCTAGGGGCTGCCATTGCATCTTTGGTGTGTGCTTGTGGTGGACAAACTAGAGGGACAACATTTGGGGTCCTAAGAACATCCTAAGAGGCTTCAATTGTGCACTAAGAGGTTAGTACCTAAAAAATCCCTCTTTTAGTTAGGGTTTAATTGAATTAAATGTTAATTCACAATCTTTAATTGCAAATGAAATTTTAATGCATGCTAAAATGTATTTTGGTATGCAATTGGGTATTGGAAATTGATTAGGATCATAAGACAATCGGTATGGTGCATGTAACCTTGGAAATAATTTTTGAAATTCAAGGTTTTAATGCCCTTTATTCACGCTTCCACTCCTTCAATTGGCATCATAGCCACTATATTTGCCATTAAGATTGTTTATGAGGTTTAATTGTGTGATTGGATCAAATTTGGATTGATTGGAAGCTGGTTTGGGTGCTCACCATAGGCGGTTTGTGCGAGATACACACCCCAAGGGTGTGTTGGATTTTTGGGCTTCGTTTTTGGGTCCATTATGCAATTGTTGTATATCTTAAGGCCCATAATTAAGCCCATTACCTAATTAAATTGTTTAATTAGGAATTTTAATCACACAATTAATTTTTGAAAATTGTTTTCAAGGTATTAAATTTGGAAAATGTTTCTAAATTTAAAATTATTTGAATGAGATTCAAATTTAATTTTGGTTGAATATGTGATATTCAATTTAATTTTTAGTATATATATTTTATTTAATTGTTAAATTTTAATATGCATGATGGATGATCATGATAATAAAAGACCAATGTGATTAGATTTATTTCTTTTATTTTTCTTTGGGATGTAAAATAATTAATTTTATTTTAGTGGCATGTATTATAAATGTTGTAATAATTTACGTTGTAATTTCATTTATTTGAGGACTTTAAAGTCCATATTCTTGTAAACTCGCATTGGTATGCCAAGGATTATAATGTAATTGGATTGCAAGAAGAACAAGGAGGTCAAGAGCATTGGTGGGACCAGTGGGAGGAAATCAAGATCAAGGGCTGATTATGCACTCCTTCAGCAACTCTTGTAAAATGAATGAATGAAATACACCTAGGAATGCCCTGATTCAATTCTTGGTGACTCAGAATTAAATCCCTTAGAAAGTCCATGATCATACCATATTATTTGTTTATCCATGTATGCATGAGATGTGTGTGAATGTATGCAAGTATATAATATATGCATGCCAATTGGATAATGTGCAAAGTGAGACCATAATAGTAATTAAGTCGACAACAAAATCTTCCAAACAAATGATTAAGTTGGAAATGGTATAATTAAAGTAATTATATCATGGCCCTCCATTGAGGCAATTATTTTAAGAAATTTTAAATACTTTCATGTGATGCATTTATTTAAGAGATTTTCTTAAGAATAATTATTAAGCATAAGATGTTGTAAATATGTAAATAGTTGGTGGCCAATAATGGATGTGCTTGAGGACATTGAAATTATTTACATGTTTACTAGCTCAATGGGATCAACTTAACTAATGCAAGATAAATCAATAATGGATATGCCTGAGATTTTGAGCATTAGGGGCTAAATAAATGATTGAGCCTCACATGAGATGTGATGGGTAAGGAGTTACTCACTTATAGTTTATTGTAATTCTAATAATGGACGTGCCCGAGGATGATCAATAAGACTATAAGAATTCAACCACTCACTAGAAATCCATCCAACTAGGATTTTCATTTCCTACTTTGAAAGTGTAGGATTTGCCAAGTTAGTGGGAGGACCAATTTGATTAAAAGACCATAATCATTTTGGTTAATTACTTTCTACAGTTAGTGGGAGGACTAATTAATCTAGTTATTTTATGCACTTAATTTTTTTGATAATAATGAGCACATAACAATCACCACCATCCAATATCCTTGCGAGCATACTTGATCACAATAGGTTGATAGGACCTAATCTTTCTGATTGGCTCAGAAATTTAAAACTTGTCCTGAACCTAGAATGTATTGGATGTGTTTTAGACTCAAAAGTTCTTGGTCTCTTACCTCCAGAGGCCACTCAAGAGGAACTAGACACTTTGGACAAGTGGAAGGAGAATGATATGAGAGCCAAATGTTACATGCTTGCTTCTATAACTAATGAGTTATAAAAGCAACATGAAAATATGCAGAATGCAAGTGAGATCCTCCTTCACCTGCACGAGTTATATGGTGAGCACAGCAGGAATGCTAGGTATGAGATATCTAGATAGCTATTCCGCATGAGGATGTCTGAGAGACAGAATGTAGGAGATCATGTCCACAAGATGATTCGGCTTATTGAGCAGCAAGAACATCTTGATTTTCACATGGATTTCCAACTGCAGATGGATCTGATCCTTTAGTCCCTGCTTGAGTTATTTGGTAATTTTGTAACAAATTTCCATATGACAAAGCAAGAGTGTACTTTGGCTGGGTTGCTTAACATGCTGGTTATTGCCCAAAAGAATATGCTGGGCAATAAAGGAAAAGAGGTGGCTTTGATTGCATCTTCTTCTTCTACTGAAAAGTCCAAAAAGAAGAAGGGTAATAAGAATAAGAAACCTCAAATTCTTAGACCTTCCAAGAAGATAGCCAAACAAAAGGGCAAGACCGAAGCTGACAAAGGCAAGGGAAAGTGTTTTCACTGTCAGAAGGATGGGCACTGGAAAAGGAACTGCCCAGAGTATCTTGCTTCTCTGAAGGACAAGAAGGATAGACCTTTAGAAGGTATGTCTGTGTCTTGTTATTTAGATTTTGATGATACTCATAGTGTATCTATAGCTTGGGTTCTAGATACTGTTGCTAGTTCTCACATTACTTTTGATATGCAGGAACTAGTAAGTAGTAGCAGCTTACAGTCACGAGATATTAGACTCCGGGTTGGCAATGGCTCAACTGTTAAAGCTTTAGCCATAGGATCTAAATCTTTATACATGAATGGACGTGTTTTGTATTTAAATAATGTTTTGCATGTACCTGATGCTTTTAAGAACATCATTTCTATATCTAGTTTGACTAGAAATGGCTATGAATTTCAGTTCACAAATGATGTTTGCAATATTTATTTTGGAAATAAATATGTTGGCTCGGGTTATATGCATGATGGACTTTATTATTTAGATAATAATGTTAAATACAAATCTAATGCAAGCAATCTAAATGAATGTAATGCCATGATGAAAATCAACTTAAGTTCAAAATATATTTAGCACTTAATATTAGGTCATGTTGCAGAAGATAGGATTGCAAAGCTGGAGAAAATGGGGATTTTATCCTCATTGGGTTTTGAAAATACTCCAACTTGTGAATCCTGCCATGAAGGCAAAATGACTAGATCACCTTTTGTTGGACAAGGGTTAAGAGCTGAAAATATTTTGAAACTTATACATAGTGATGTATGTGGTTCATTTAAGGAAATGGCTAGAGGTGATTTTCATTACTTTGTTACCTTTACTGATGATAAATCAAGGTTTGGATATTTGTATTTGATGAAATACAAAAATGCATCCTTTGAAAAGTTCAAAGAATTTAAATGTGAAGTAGAAAATCAAATAGAAAAAAGTATTAAAACTCTTCGATCAGATCGTGGAGGTAAATACTTAAGTACTTAATTTGATGAATACTTGAAAGAGCATGGCATTGTCTCCCAACTGACTCCTCCAGGAACGCCACAACTGAATAGTGTATCTGAAAGGAGAAATCGTACCCTATTATATATGATACGCAGTATGATGAGCTATACTGATATGCCAGTTTCCTTTTGGGGATTTGCATTAGAATAAGCTTTGCATATTCTGAATAGTATTCTATCAAAATCAGTCTCTTCCACACCTTATGAGATATGACATGGAAGAAAACTGAGTCTTAAGCATGTTAAGATTTGGGGTTATCTAGCTTATATTAAAAAGATGAACACTGATAAATTGAAAATCAGATTAGAAAAAGGTAGATTTGTTGGATATCCAAAAGAAAGTTTTGGATATTATTTTTATTTGCCTACATCACAAAAGGTTGTGGTAAGCAAAGATGCCATATTTCTTGAACAACAGTTTATTCAAGAAGGTGGTAAAGGAAGGAAAATAGAGTTAGAATTGGAGAATTCTGACCAACCAACAAATCAAATGAATATAGATCCATCTAGTTAACCTGCACATATTGATGAAACATCTACAGTAATTCCTTGCAGATCGACCAGGATATCTCACCCACCAGAGAGATATAGTTTTCTTCATGAAGATGAACAAGAGTTGTTTACTTATGAAGAAATAGATCATGGAGATGATCCTCTTACCTATGAAGAAGCTATATCAGATATAGACTCTTCAAAATGGATTAAAGCTATGAAATTCGAAATTAATTCCATGCATAAGAACCAAGTTTGGGACCTTGTTAACCCACCTGAAGGTATTGTACCTATAGGGAATAAATGGATTTTCAAGAAGAAAAATGGTTTTGATGGAAAGGTAGAGACCTATAAAGTAAGGCTAGTTGTGAAAGGGTTTCGCCAAAGGCAAGGAATCGACTATGAGGAGACTTTCTCGCCTATTGCCATGCTTAAATCAATTAGGATTTTATTAGTAATAGCTGCATACTATGATTATGAGATTTGGCAAATGGATGTCAAAACAGCTTTTCTCAATGGAAACATTGATGAAAACATTTTCATGGAACAACCTAGGGGTTTTGAATCCCAAGATGGTTCCAAGGCAAGCTAAAATGATCCATTTATGGGTTGAAATAAGCTTCGAGGAGTTGAAACATCCGTTTTGATAAAGTCATTAAATCATTTGATTTTATCAAAAATATGGATGAGCCATGTGTATATAAGAAGGTTAGTGAGAGTGCTGTCACTTTTCTTATTTTATATGTAGATGACATTTTATTGATAGGTAATGACATAGGTATGTTGATAACTGTAAAGGTATGGTTGTCAAATACATTCTCCATGAAAGACTTAGGGGAGGCAACCTATATTTTTGGAATTCGCATCTATAGAGATAGAGCGAAAAGAATAATTAGTTTATCCCAAAGTCTATACTTGGAAAAGGTGTTAAAGAGGTTTAACATGCTTGATTCCAAGAGAGGATTGTTACCAGTAAAACATGGTATCCACCTTTCTAAAGAGATGTCTCCAAAGACACCAGAAGAAAGAGATAAAATGGCCAGGATTCCATGTGCTTTGGCTATTGGAAGTTTAATGTATGCAATATTGTGTACTAGGCCGAATATCGCATATGCTGTTAGTTTGACTAGCAGGTTTCAATCCAATCCAGGTTTGGAACATTGGATAGCTGTCAAGAATATCCTTAAGTACTTGAGAAGAACTAAGGATTTATTCTTGATTTATGGAGGTGATGACTTATAATTGGATAGTTATACTGATTCTGATTTTCAATCAGGTATCAATGATAGAAAGTCTACCTCTGGGTTTGTGTTTATTTGTAATGGAGGTAAAGTCAGTTGGAAGAGTTCCAAATAGAGTATGACTGCTAATTCCACTATAGAGGCCGAGTGTATTGCTGCATCAGATGCTGCAAAAGAGGCTGTTTGGATAAAGAAGCTCGTGATAGAACTTGCAGTAGTTCCTTCCATTGAGTCAGCAGTTCCTCTCTACAGTGACAACAATGGAGCGATCATACAGGCTAAAGAAAACCCCAGTCTCACTAGAAATCCAAACACATAGAAAGGCGCTACCACATTATCAGAGAGATAGTTGGGCGAGGCGATGTAGCCATGCAGAAAATAGCATCAGCCGAAAATCCAGCTGATCCATTCACAAAGCCTATGTCACAAACTCAGTTAGTTAGACCGACATCTTGAGAAGATGGGTCTAAGATATTATAATGAATGGCTCTAGTGCTAGTGGGAGATTGTTAGTAGTATGCCTTAGAGCATATCATTTTGTATGTATCTTATACATATCTTATTAATAAAAGGCAATTTCACTTTTCCGTTTACATAATATATTTATGTGTAATAGAAAAGGTTCATTGATGTTTTGTTAGAAATTCTATTCTTTTAAGTTGTTAAGAGTATGAGTGACAGTATTTCTAGCACAAAATATCATAAATTGGTTCACAATCGAGGATACTTCACAAAGGACATGACTTATCCAGAAAGATTATAATCATGTTTGTTCTCAAGGTATTTATATGAGATATAAATAAGATGGAGTGGTGAGTCTCATGCCACATAACAAACATGATAAGCACTTATACATGATAAGTAGGCCGAACTAGTGACGCTTATGACAAGCACATGGAGTTTACTCTTGTCAATGCATTGTCATAAATCATATCAGTGCATATAATCTTTAGACCTGAGATAACACAGTTATCTTGTATATAGATGGTTTGAGTTTGATACTACTTTCATACTTGTATTGTGTATGGGTATATGGGCATGTGTTGGCTCCTACTAGTTATATATGGAGATAGGTGTTGATCAAGATGGAATCCGTTACCCTAAGTAAATAGGGATAAAATCCTATGTTCATTTAATTATTCTTAATGTTTCAAGTTCCTGACCAGGAAAGACAGATTTAGTCAGAAAAGAGTTTTTGACAAGAAAATCTAATTAATCAAGAACTGAAATTAAAAGAGAACATAATATTCATAACAAATGGGGTTTGACATTAACCATGACTCCAGCTCGAATTGGGATTTTATAACGGAGAGATTCTAGTGCATGGTAATATATGATTAAAGGTTCATTTAAGGTATTCCTTATTACTGACTGGGTGGCCATGACATACTATGCTAGGTGTCAACCATGGTCTATGAGATGACTGAAATGATTTAGAGAAATCATTTACGGTAAGAAAGAGTTCTAATGATATTAAGAGTTAATATCATTTCTCATTGCCAATAAGTAATGGGCCTAGTAAGTCACACATCTACACAAGCTAATCACCATTTAAAATGTGATTTAATTGCTTAATTAAAGAGTTTAATTAATTAATTAAAGAGGTTTTTTTTGCAATAAGATTGCAAAGTTCCTAGCATGACTTGAAACCAAATCTAGGTTATTGGATATATGATATAAATTAAATTTATATTTAATTTGATTAAATATTAAGTATGAGAAATTAATTAATAGAGATTAATTAATTAATTTATTTATATTTGATATAAATTAATTTAAAGAGGAGAAATTATAATTTTGGGTTGAGAAATCAAATTAAAAAGTTAGGGCAAATTGGTCTTTTCACATGGTGACATTGGGCACCATGAGATGGTAACACATGGCACCATATGACCTTGCCACTTATCTTTCTATGATGGAAGATCACATGTCATGATTTAAATGGAGCTTGACACTTGGCTTCATAGAATTAAATCAAATAATAACAAGATGGGATCTTGTGATGACATGTGGCAAGGGAGTAAGTTAGGGTTTGACCTAAGTATATAAAGAAAAGTTATAAAGAAAAAACACACTCCTCTCTCTTTTCTCTCAAGTTGGACGGCAACTTTGTCTCTCCCTCTCCTCTTTAATTTCTTAATTGATTCAAGGGAAAAACAATGATTTCCTCTTGAATTAAGATTATTAGAAAGTATTTTTAACACCCAATACATTCATACAACCTTCACAAAACATAAAGCCCATCTCAAAATTGGTTGACAAGGCTTGAGAAGCCAATCTAGGAGTTGCCATTGCATCTTTGGTGTGTGCTTGTGGTGGACAAATTAGAGGGACAACATTTGGGGTCCTAAGAACATCCTAAGAGGCTTCAATTGTGCATCAAGAGGTTAGTACCTAAAAAATCCCTCTTTTAGTTAGGGTTTAATTAAATTAAATGTTAATTCACAATCTTTAATGGCAAATGAAATTTTAATGCATGCTAAAATGTATTTTGGTATGCAATTGGGAATTGAAAATTGATTAGGATCATAAGACACATGGTATGGTGCATGTAACCTTAGAAATAATTTTTAAAATTCAAGGTTTTAATGCCCTTTATTCACGCTTCCACTCCTTCAAGTAGCCCTTCTGCCACCTTGCAGCATGAATGAGCTTTCTAGGAGTTTTTGATTGTATAGGGGCATTATAGAGAAAAAAATACCAGAAGGAGTGATTTGTCCTCAAATTATTAAAAGGGTGCGAATCTTGGTGAGGTGGCGGTGGACCAACAAGATGCTGGTCATATTAGCATTTTACTAGATGGATGCTGGTATGAGTGGCGTCCCAAGTGTAGACGCTAGTCAGACTAGCGTTCTGTCAGCAAAACGCTAGTATTACTAGCGTCCTAGCAACGGTCATTCATTACACGCTAATTATATTAGCATTCCTCCTTAACACACTAATTATATTAGCGTCCACCTCCGATTTCTTGCTTCAGCCAACTTTTTATAGTAATTGGTTTTCTTGTATTTTTTTTAATAGTAACATTGATTTATTTAATATTTATTTGTGAAATTTAATTTTATTTATACATTGTAAAAATATTATAGTTGTATAGATTGAAAAATAATAATGTAAAAAATTGTAATGGAACTATTTTTATTTATTTTGTAAAATATGTTTTTTATAATTTTATAAAAATCTTAGTTTACATATTAAAAATATTAATGTGTTATATTTGAATCAGTATGTTATATGTATCCTAATGAGGAATTATTTTCGTTTTTTTTTTAAAAACATATTAGAGTTGTAGATTTTAAAAAATGTTAGTTTTATAGATTAACAAATGTTAAAGTATAAAATTTTTACTTTAGTAATGCTAATGGAAATTTATTATTTTATTATTTTTTTTATAAAATATGTTAGTTTGAAAGATAAGAAAATATTAAACTATAATATTGTAATCATAATAGCGTCTCACATGAGGCAATTTTAGTTTTCATTTATTTTTTTAGTAGTAACATTGATTAAATATTATACATTTGTCAAATTGAAATTATGTTTATAAATTAAAAAAAAAACTTAGTTTTAATATTAAAAATATTAATGTATGATGTTTGAATTAGTATGTTTTATTTATCATAATGGGGAATTTTTATGGTTTATTTTTTAAAACATATTAGATTTGTCTATTTAAAAATAAGTTAATTTTATAGATTAAGTGTGACACCCCTTACCCGTCTATTGTTGATGGGTGTCAAATCCACCAGAAATTAAATTAACTGAAATCACCAATTATAAAATATTTTTTGTAGTAAGTGGTAAATCCAGGTCGAACCCTAGAGATTGAATTATTAAATTTCGTGCACTTGTATAATGGAAAAAGAAACAAAGGTTAGGGGGGTTAATTCGCAATCCAAAGAAGAAATCAAAAATCCAAAATTAAGATCTAAAATTAAATAAGAAACTCTCGAATTAAACAAACTTCAGTCTAAGGTAATTCGCATTCCAATGCATTGATTTGATCATAGACAAAAGAAATACAATTATCTCTTATTGAATACTTAACGTAGACTTACCAAACAACGAGGTAAAATCCCTAACTTCCCTATACTCATCAATTCGAGCCCAGCACTCTTGTTGACTCTAATTATTAACTGAATTGGTATTAAGCAATCCTCATCAAATTAATAACTACTTTAAGAATTGGAAGTAGTTAAGCTGAACAATAATTTATGAAGCATAAATAATTTAATTCACCCTATTGTTTCCTTAGGTTATTAGCGAAAACTGGGATCATAATCAATAAAACCTAATTGCTACTCATGTTCAATCTTACAGAACAATTACGGATTATGAAGATAAACTAGCAATTGACCACATCAAACAATTAACTAATAGGCCTTTTTAGCAAATCATTCAATAGATCAAAGACAATGAAATCAGAAAACAATAGATATTCAAAAAGATATAAATTAAATTAAGAACCTGGTCTCACAAATTATGCAAAAGAACTTGAATCCCTTGAATTGAACTAAAAACTTAGCCACTTATGTTCATGGCTTATAGAAAAATAAAGGAAAAAAAAGAAGAAATCTAAAAAAGAGAATGAAGAATGAAGGTATTTTTGAGGTCGAGAGGCTACTGAATGGTTGTGTTTTAGCTGCTGCCTAAAGACACATTTATAATCAAAAACCTAATCCCAAAGATAGGAACCAAACTAGGAAAAGTTTTAAAATTTAAAAGATAGATTTTCAGCCTGCAATCACGTCTCTGAAATCAAGGCCGATTTTCAGTGACTTCCTTTCCGAATCTGTCTCTGCCTTCTTCAGAAAAATTGTAGCCCTATTTCTTAGCTTTCCAATGGGTACTCATTTTCTCAAATCCAAGGTCTACAACCCAAGTTATAGCCCAAAAATCGGGACTGGTTTAGACAAACGGTCCAGCCCATAGTGACGACTTCATTGCCGTTTTTCACAATTAAAATGGCCTCATCTCTCGTCCAGCCCTTCATAGAAGTTATAGAGGTAGCTCTTAAGGTTCAATTGGGCTTAGGATTTCTTCATTTAGACGTCTAGAACTCCAGATACAAAATAAATACTGAAACTGGTCGTGACACATCAAGTTTGGGCTTTTGTAATAGATCCATAGCTCATTTTGTCAACCTTGGAGACTGATTTGGGCTTTAGTCCCTCTTTATCATTTGTAGTGCTCTATCTTAGCTTTTCAATGGATTAAACAGCACTCAATTTGGAGACCCACAACTTTAGAAACACCTGAAAAATACAACAAATGTTAAATGCTGAAAATTTCTCCATTTAACACAATTATTCCAACAACTATCTAAAAATATGCCTAAATGATAAATATTGTGACACCCCTTACCCGTCTATAGTGTAGCCAAGTAAGATATGCCACAGAGTGTGCCGAAGCACAAAATCATATTTTCATTACAATTTACCCTTTTTAATTCATTTATTTATAATTTTGATTAATCTGAATTTTCTGCAAATTTTATAGAAAATTCGGCAGAGTGCCGGCTGTAAATAGAAAAATAGTTCTTCTGAATCTGTTAAAAACACTTCCAATATAATCATAATATCAATCTCAGTCAACCACCAACATATTTTCAACAATTTCTCAAATGACTTCATTATCTCAAATTTCAATTCACTTCATATCATACTCAATTCAATAATAAATACTCAAATTTATTACTGAACATGGTTAATAAATAATTACATCAAAAGCATAATTACATGAGTTTATAATATACATTATAGAAGTTTACAAAATACAAAAGACCAAAAGTAGCCTAATGTCCTACTAATGCACTGCCAATGTGAGGTGACTCTGGACTCTGTGTGCAGATCTGAAAGTTCACTCGGTCTGAGGTCTGCTGGACTCCCCAGCTATGTCTCCAGTACCTGCGCGTGGCAAAAGCGACACGCTAAGCAATTTTGCTTAGTGGTGACAATATAAAATAAAATAACTAAAATAACATAAATATGCAGAATGTATATTTATATTTTAGGTAGACTTAATTTCTAGCATTTATTGCAGTATTATTTGATTAAAATTTGATAATATTCATTATCATTGCCCGAGTAACCCATACTAGTCGACTGGACTAGATAAATGGGTAAACTGGCACTGGGTACTAAGTAGCTCGGACCATCACACCATCGGTTACATTGTGTCTCCCGGTGTGCAACAGAATAGCTAATAAGCTGTAATAATTATTAGGGATAAAACCCAAGCATAATAACTCAATCAACATAGCCAAAGGCTATTTTATCACAGAATGGCATGTGAGGCCATAAAACACAGAATGGCATGAAGCCATATGCAGTACTGCTAACAGAACCCTATTGGCATGCCAACCTATCCAAACCAATCTTGCTAGGTGTACTAGGGCATGTTACACTCATAATTTATACAATTTTTGAAATTTAAGTTTAGGTATTACTATTCATTTCATTAGTCAACAAAAATGTTTACTTTTGCATAGACAATTGGTACATTGATTTTAATACTCCCAACATACCACATTTTGCATTCTAAAATTGTTGGTATTGGTTGCCAATACCATTTCTAAGCTTAATGTTAGTTGTTCAAAATTTTCAAATTTTAAGCATTGTATTTATTGTTCCATTAGTCATTTTTGTAGTGGGAATTTGGCAAAGTTGCCAACATGAAAGTTATTCCTTATTGTGTCTAGTTATATTTCTTTTTTTGAATCACTCCATTTGGAGTTTTGTAGCTCAAGTTATGGCCTAATTACCATGACTGGCTGGATTGCCAACTTCCCAGATTTTCTGGACTGACCAAATCTATAGTGTTTTGTGCAGTGACTACAGGTCACCTTTTGAACATGTTATGGTCAAAATTTGGGTTAGGTTTCTTCATGAAAGTTGTAGGTCTATGTCTCAGCTATTTGGTGGCAAAATTTGAGGTCAATTAGATTTTTCTACACTGAGTTACAATCAAATGAATAAATATTATTCATTTAGTCATTTTGCCCAGGTAGAATGCAGGCCACCTGGATTAGGACAATCTTTAGGTCAACTTGGTTTGATTTTCTGGGCATGGTTTCTTCACCAAAGTTGTGCCATTATGTGTCTAGTTTCATATCCAATTAGCCTTGCACTAATTGAACCTTTATAACTCCAGTTATTGCTGCCCAAACTTACTGGACTCATGCCTAGTCTTACAGGTCACCAAGGGCAGCAACATTAACTTCAATTCCCACTACACCACCCATTTCATTTCTCATTCACACATAACCAAATGATCATTAATTGACCATTAAAACTTTCACCATTGCATGATCAAAGTCTCAATTTCATACTCAAACCCTAACCTTACTATCTCTAATCATGCATTTACTTTCCTTTCATTATCCTAAACAATATATTAGTGTTAAAGGCAGCCACAATATCATTTTAATTCTAAGAAATCTTCAAAACTCAACCAAGTTCAAGGCTGTCAAAAATTTGGGATGGGCATACACATGATATTTATCAAGTTTCTTTATAAATTTACACTCATTTTCACTCCTCCAACATGAATGGAAAGAGAAAGATTAAATTTAGTCTCTAACCTCTAATGGAGCTAATCCAAAGCTTATAAGAACTCTTCCTTTTTTACTTCTTTTTGCTCCCAAAAGCTTCACTAAGATGAAAGAGCAAGATTTTGTGTTGGGAACTTAGGCTTTAATGGGTGAAAAACCAAAGAAATCAAGCTTTGGTAAGCTTGACAATGGTGAACAATGGAAGAGAGGTGGTTCGGCTTGGAGAAGGTTGAAGAAGCTTTTGATTTTTTTCTTTACTTTTTCTGCCCATTAAGTCTTTTTAAATAAATTAGTGCCATGTGTCAACATTTGATTGGGTGGGAGGATTATAATGACATTATAATGATGTTATAAGTCCAATTTCTCTCATTTTCAATCCTTTTCTTATCTATTTAATTTCAATTAAATTTTTTAACAATATTTATTTACATTTTATGTCATATAAATTATTTATTTAACTGGACAAGTTAGCCAAAAATCATATCTAAAGACGAAATGACCAAAATGCTCTCCGTTTGGCTTAACGAGCTAAAATTGTGTGTACCGATTGATTAAATTTTTCTAATCATTTTCTTGACATTCTAATGCCATGGAGACCTCCATGACTCCTCTCTAGAGTCTCAAAAATTATTTTATGAATTTTCTCTTGGGTTTAGGGCTCCTAGTTGCGAGGACCGCAACTTCCCATTGGGTTACCCATCGTTAGGGCACCGGCTCATTTAACTTAGTTGTATTTTATTTCTAAATTTTTTTCTATATTTTTCTTTTTATTATTTGAGTTAATTATGGTTCCTCACTTTAGTTTTAATATTTTTCCAGACGTTCTAGCTGTCTGGACCGACACCAGTCATCGAAACAGTAGAATGTACATAATTGCTACAGTGAGGGTGTTACAAATATACTTTAATCAACTGAATTATGCATAAAAACACACTAGAAACACTAAATGTGATGGGAGTAAAATTAATAAATTATGCACTTATCAAATTCTCCCACACTTATTCTATGCTTGTCCTTAAGCATGACTTAAACTCTCAATCAACTCCACTTAGAAGTTCCTTAACTTCACCCTATCACAACATTCTCTAACAAAATATTAAAAGTGTGAAAGAAGAGGCAAGTAAGGTAATAACCATCTCAATTTTCCAACATAAAACAAAAAGCTTGAAATCAATTAAGCTCATACAATTAAAGTTCCATAAAATTTTAAATCAATACACACCAAAACACAAGGTTAATTTATCAAGGCACAACAAATATAGCTCTTTGCAAATCTTAGGGGAGATAAAAATGCCATTTTTTTTATATATATTTGAAATTGGTACTTCTCTCTTGTCACAGTTACTTTTTTTTTTCAACCGTTACCTTCAGAAAAGTACCTTGCTCATATCCTAGCTAGTTTTTGGCCTGAGAATCGACATGAGGTTCATGAAGACCCCTGGTTAGTTTACTTAACTAAAATAGTAGAGCAATTTTCAAGTTCAATATTTTATTTTCCCCAATTTATGCATCTACATATTATAAAGTGCCCTGATAGATTAAACAAAGTTCTGAAATATGCATGACATTAGTTTAAAGCATACATAACTAATCATTTCACCATTAAATCAAGCCTAAATGATTTATGCAGAAAAAAAATTACTCTATGGTATGGAGAAGATGGAAAATTCATCATTAAAGTTATTATTACCTTGCCTAAAATCTCAAAAATTCAATGTAAAATAGAAAAGTCATTTTAAGGACAAAGCACTTCTCTCCGAGAGTTAATATAGAATCATGAATCAAACTTATGAGAACAAATTTTATTTTATTTTATTTTATTTTATTTTAATTTTTAAATTTTTTTTAATATTAAAAAAGATTGCAGCAACAAATTTCTCCTCCTCCATACTTAAAACTTACATTGTCCCCAATGTAAAGCCCAAATGCAAAAGAAAAGGAAAAAAATGCTAGAAAATAAAATAAGATAAAGGAAAGAAAACAAATCTGATTGTGGCTAACAAGCCACCCATGGGTTGCCTCCCAAGAAGCACTTTTGTTTATCGTCGTTAGCTCGACATGGCAAAGCTCCTTAATCCTCATAAATTGGGTTACTCAATTTGAGCTCCTCCACTATATGCTCTTAAAACCCTTCATAAATTGGCTTGAGTCTATGACCGTTGGCCTTGAACACCTTATTAGTTCCTAAACTTTGAATTTCAACTGCACCATAAGGAAACACATTAGTAACAACAAAAGGTCCAATCCAACGAAAACGCAACTTACCAGGCATCAGCTTCAATATGGAATTATACAATAAAACTTTTTGCCCAATCACAAACTGCTTCCTTAGAATTAGTTTGTCATGGAATGCCTTGGTCTTTTCTTTATAGATCTTAGAGTTCTTATAAGCCTCAAGTCGAAGTTCCTATAATTCCTGCAATTGTAATTTTCTTTCCACACCAGTAGTATCCAAATCCAAATTACATTGTCTGACAGCCCAATAAGCCTTATGTTTTAACTCCACAGGAAGGTGACATAACTTACCAAATACCAATCTGTAGGGGGACATACCTATGGGTGTCTTATAAGTAGTCCTATAATCCCACAAAGCATCATCAAGTCTAGGGCTCCAATCTTTTTTATTTGGCTTCACTGCTTTTTCCAAAATAAACTTGATCTCTCTGTTAGACACCTCTGCTTGCCCACTTGTTTGAGGATGATAAGCTGTAGATACTCTATGAAAAACGCCATATCTCCTCAACAATGCCTCAACAGTTCTATTAGAAAAATGTGTGTCCTGGTCACTGATCAAAGCTCTAGGAACTCCAAACCTGCTAAAAATGTTTGACTTGATAAAACCTACAATAGCTTTAGAATCATCAGTCCTGGTGGATTTGGCTTCCACCCATTTTGAAACATAATTAACGGCAAGTAATAAAAAACAAAGCCAAAAGAAGAAGGAAATGGACCCATAAAATCAATACCCCACACATCAAAAATCTCATAAACAAGTATTGAATTCTGAATTATCTCATTCCTACGGGTTAAACTTCCTGTTCTTTGACATTGTTCACAATTTTTGCAAATCAAATATGAATCACGAAATATAGTGGGCCAGTAAAAACCATAATCTAAAATTTTTCTACCTGTTCTCTTGGGTCCAAAATGACCTCTACATGATAGGCATGACAAAAAGCAAGAATATATTGAATCTCATTATCAGGAACACATATCCTAATAATTTGATTTGAATAAAATTTTCACAAATACGGGTCATCCCACACATAATACTTCGCCTCACTTTTCAATTTCTCTTTCTTAGCTCTACTCAAATCAAAAGGCACAACCTTAATAACCAAATAATTCACCAAATCAGCATACCAAGGGATCATACCTTGCAATTTAAATAACTACTCATCAGGAAAAAGTTCCTGCAAAGGAAGTGGATCTTCTTGTGTCACTAACCTGCTCAAATGATCTACTACCAAGTTCTCAGCTCCTTTCTTATCCTTGATTTGAAGATCAAATTCTTGCAACAGAAGGATCCATCTAATCAACCTTGGTTTTGCTTCCTTCTTTGCCAAGAGATACTTCAACGCTGCATGATTAGAGAAGATAATTATTTTAAAAGCAAGCAAATATGATCAAAATTTATCTAAAGCAAAAACTATAGCCAAAAACTCTTTTTTGGTCGTAGAGTAATTGCGCTGAGCTGAATTGAGTATTCTGGATGCATAATAAATCACATGAAATAGCTTCCCAACACGATGCCCTAAAACTACTCCTACTGCATAATTACTTGCATTACACATAATTTCAAACGATATAGTCCAATCAGGAGCCTAGATAATAGGGGGTGATGTCAATGTAGATTTCAATTTGTCAAAAGCCTCCTTGCACTCTTCACTGAACTCAAAAGGAATATCTTTTTGCAAGAGTCTAGATAAAGGCAATGCTATCTTGGAGAAATCCTTAATGAACTTACGATAGAAACCTGCATGACCAAGAAAAGAGCATACTTCCCTCACAGTTGTGGAGTAGGGTAAGTTCACAATTAAATCAATTTTAGATTTATCCACCTCAATACCCCTATTAGAGACAACATGACCCAAAACAATCCCTTGTTCCACCATAAAATGACACTTCTCATAATTCAAAACAAGATTTTTCTCAATGCATCTCTCAAGAACAGAAGTCAAATGATGTAAACATGAATCAAATGAATCACCATATACAGTAAAATCATCCATGAACACCTCAATGCAAGTATTAATGTAATATGAAAATATGTTCATCATGTATCTCTGAAATGTGGCAGGTGCATTACAAAGCTCGAAAGGCATCCTTCTAAAAGCAAAAGTTCCAAAAGGGCAAGTGAAGGTAGTCTTCTCTTGATCCTCTGGTGCAATCACAATTTGATTATATCCAGAAAAGCCATCGAGAAAACAGAAATAAGACTTACCTGCTAACCGCTCAAGCATCTGATCAATGAATGATAGTGGGAAGTGGTCCTTCCTTGTTGTTGAATTCAGCTTGCGATAGTCTATGCACATTCGCCATCCACTCTGAATCCTTGTTGGAATAAGTTTATTATCTTGATTTGCTACCACAGTGACTCTTGATTTTTTTGGCACTACTTGGACTGGACTTACCCATTTGCTGTCTAAAATTGGGTAAATAACTCCTGCATCCAGTAGCTTTAAAATCTCCTTCTTCACAGTCTCCATCATCTGTGGATTCAATGTCCTTTGAGCTTCTCTACTTGGTTTAGCCTTATCCTCCAGTAAAATCCTGTGCATGCACACTGATGGACTTATACATTTGATGTCACCTATTGTCCATCCAATTGCTTCCCTGTGTATTCTCAGAACTCTAATCAATCTGTCTTCTTGAATATTTGTTAAATTACTTGAGATGATAACTGGAAGTGTCTCATTATCTCCCAAGTAAACATACTTCAAATGCTCAGGTAAAGGCTTGAGTTTAAGAACTGGTGCCTGCACCATAGAAGGTAATAATTTTGTGTGAGATACAGGTAAGTCAATCTTTGATACTGGTAATGACTGCAATGCCATTACTGCCTCTTTAACCTCTACACTTAATGGTGGATCGGTACTAATTTCTTGAATTCCTTGGCTAATCACCACTTCTAACTCATCCTCCATGCTTAACTAAAAAACATCCTGCACAATTGTATCAATAACATTAATAGAAAAAACAAAATGGTCATCAGCAGGATACTTCATGGCATCATAAATGTTAAATTTGACAGACTCTCCATCAAACTCCATAGTTAGGGTACCATCATCCATATCAATTTTTGTGTTGGCAGTTTTTAGGAAAGGTCTTCCAAACAAAATCAAAGCTGACTTTGATGTGGGAACACTATCTTCCGTATCCAGAATGTAAAAATCTGCAGGAAAAATCAATTCTCCAACCTGCATCAACACATCCTCAACTACTCCCAATGGGTAAGCATTAGAGCGATCAGCTAACTGAATAATGACACTGATTTCTTTCAAAGGACCCAAATTTAAAGTTTGAAAAACTAAATTTGACATAACATTAATAAATGCTCCTAAATATGCCATTGCACGTTCAAATTTAGAATCACCTATTCTGCAGGGAATAGAAAACGACCCTGGATCCTTACACTTAGGGGGTAATTTTTGCTGAATTAATGCCGACACATTTTCACCTACACTGATCTTCTCATTATTCCTCAACTTGCGCTTTGTAGTGCATAGTTCCTTAAGGAATTTAGCATACTTGGGAACTTATTTGATCGCATCAAGTAAAGGTATATTCACCTCCACCTTCCTTAAAGTCTCCAAAATTTCTTTCTCTTGTTCTTCTTTCTTAGTCTTAGCCAATCTGCATGGGAATGGAGGAAGAACAAACTCCATAGTTAGGGTACCATCATCCACATCAATTTTTGTCTTGGCAGTTTTTAGGAAAGGTCTTCCAAACAAAATCAAAGCTGACTTTGATGTGGGAACACTATCCTCCATATCCAGAATGTAAAAATCTGCAGGAAAAATCAATTCTCCAACCTGCACCAACACATCCTCAACTACTCCCAATGGGTAAGCATTAGAATGATCAGCTAACTGAATAATGACACTGATTTCCTTCAAAGGACCCAAATTTAAAGTTTAAAAAACTAAATTTGACATAACATTAATAGATGCTCCTAAATATGCCATTGCACGTTCAAATTTAGAATCACCTATTCTGCAGGAAATAGAAAATGAACCTGGATCCTTACATTTAGGGGGTAATTTTTGCTGAATTAATGCCGACACATTTTCCTCCACACTGATCTTCTCATTATTCCTCAACTTGCGCTTTGTAGTGCATAGTTCCTTAAGGAATTTAGCATACTTGGGAAGTTGTTTGATCGCATCAAGTAAAGGTATATTCACCTCCACCTTCCTGAAAGTCTCCAAAATTTCTTTCTCTTGTTCTTCTTTCTTAGTCTTAGCCAACCTGCATGGGAATGGAGGAAGAACAAACTCCATAGTTAGGGTACCATCATCCACATCAATTTTTACCTTGGCAGTTTTTAGGAAAGGTCTTCTTAACAAAATCAAAGCTGACTTTGATGTGGGAACACTATCCTCCATATCCAGAATGTAAAAATCTGCAGGAAAAATCAATTCTCTAACCTGCACCAACATATCCTCAACTACTCCCAATGGGTAAGCATTAGAACGATCAGCTAACTGAATAATGACACTGATTTCTTTCAAAGGACCCAAATTTAAAGTTTGAAAAACTAAATTTGACATAACATTAATAGATGCTCCTAAATATGCCATTGCACGTTCAAATTTAGAATCACCTATTCTGCAGGGAATAGAAAACGAACCTGGATCCTTACACTTAGGGGGTAATTTTTGCTGAATTAATGCCGACACATTTTCCCCCACACTGATCTTCTCATTATTCCTCAACTTGCGCTTTGTAGTGCATAGTTCCTTAAGGAATTTAGCATACTTGGGAACTTATTTGATCGCATCAAGTAAAGGTATATTCACCTCCACCTTCCTGAAAGTCTCCAAAATTTCTTTCTCTTGTTCTTCTTTCTTAGTCTTAGCCAATCTGCATGGGAATGGAGGAAGAGCAAACTCCATAGTTAGGGTACCATCATCCACATCAATTTTTGTCTTGGCAGTTTTTAGGAAAGGTCTTCCAAACAAAATCAAAGCTGACTTTGATGTGGGAACACTATCCTCCATATCCAGAATGTAAAAATCTGCAAGAAAAATCAATTCTCCAACCTGCACCAACACATCCTCAACTCCTCCCAATGGGTAAGCATTAGAATGATCAGCTAACTAAATAACGACACTGATTTCTTTCCAAGGACCCAAATTTAAAGTTTGAAAAACTAAATTTGACATAACATTAATAGATGCTCCTAAATATGCCATTGCACGTTCAAATTTAGAATCACCTATTCTGCAGGGAATAGAAAATAAACCTGGATCCTTACACTTAGAGGGTAATTTTTGCTGAACTAACGCTGACACATTTTCCCCCACACTGATCTTCTCATTATTCCTCAACTTGCGCTTTGTAGTGCATAGTTCCTTAAGAAATTTAGCATACTTGGAAACTTATTTGATCGTATCAAGTAAAGGTATATTCACCTCCACCTTCCTGAAAGTCTCCAAAATTTCTTTCTCTTGTTCTTTTTTCTTAGTCTTAGCCAACCTACATGGGAATGGAGGAAGAACAAAATTATTAACCTTATTCAGTTTAGGTTCAGTATTTACCTCAACGTCAGGAACTTCAGATTCTTTTGCTCTTTGCTTCTTCCTTTTCATTGACTCATGTGGAGTCTGGTTATCAACTTCTTTCCCACTTCGCAACACTATAGCACTTGCATTTTCTCTGGGGCTCATGACTATTTGTGATGGAAGCTTTCCAGAACCTTGAGCTTCCAGCTTACTCACAGATGAGGCTAACTGACCAATCTGCCTCTCTATGTTTTGAATGCTATTTCTGGTCTCCTGTTGAAACTATTGTGTATTGTTAGCCAAAGCCTTAACAATTTCATCAAGTGACATACCTTGATTTGAGGGAGGTGGAGGTGGAGGTGGTTGATTCATTTGTGGTCTTTGCTGCTGGCATCGATTTTGCACCGGTTGATTCCCATAACTCAAATTAGGATGATTTCGCCATCCTAGATTATAAGTACTAGAATAGGGATCATACCTGCGTTGTGGCTGTCCATAATGTCCTACTGCATTAGCATGTTGCATTGATTCATCCTCTTGTAATGCAGGACACATGTCAGTAGCATGACCCGAACCCGAACAAATTCCACATACCTTAATAGTTTGCATGTTCCCTACAGACAACTGCCTCACCAAAGAAGTTAAATCTAAAATCTATTTCTCAAGGTTAGATGTACTTACCTCATTAACCTTCATAGGTGTGTGATCCATTCTCACTCCAAACTGCTGAGAATTTGTTGCCATGTTAGCAATCAGCCTCCTTGCTTCTTCTGGTGTCTTGTCAACCAAAGCTCCTCCACTAGTAGCATCTATCATACTACGGTCCATTGGTAGAAGTCCCTCATAGAAATACTGAATCAAGAGCTGCTCACTTATTTTATGATGGGGACAGTTTGCATACAGTTTCTTAAATCGTTCCCAATACTCATACAAGCTCTCTCCATTGTACTGCCGGATGCCACAAATTTTTTTTCTTATGTTAGCAGCAAGGGAAGCAGGAAAATACTTCTCCAGAAATATCTGCTTCATCCCATTCCATGAGTTGACAGATCCAGAAGGAAGGTAATATAACCAATCCTTAGCTGTGCCTTCCAGTGAGAAAGGGAAAGCTCGAAGCTTGATTTGATCCTCTGAAACTCCTTGAGGTTTCATGCTGGAACACACAACATGAAATTCTTTTAAATGCTTATGTGGTTCCTCACCTGCAAGACCATGAAACTTAGGCAACAAATGGATTAGTCCAGATTTTAACTCAAAAGCAACATTTAAAGCAGGGTATTGAACACATAAAGGCTATTGGTTTAGATCAGGAGCAGCCAACTCTTTCAAAGTCCTAGTAGCAATGGTTTCGTTTTCAGAATTTGAATCTAAATCCAAATATGAACTTAACTCCCTTGGAACTTGGACTCCTTCAGATGTACTCAGAATCTGCCTAGCTTGGTTAGCCAATTTTCTCAATCGTTTAGCTGTTTTTTCTACTTCTGGATCAAAGATCAACTCACCAAATTGAGAAGTTCTTGTCATAAACAAAAAGAAATCAAAGTAAAATAGAAAAATGACTCAAAACACTAGAAAACAATCGAATTTGGCCTCAAGAGGGTGGGGCCAAGGAATCCTACAGATTGATTGGTCTTAATCGGAACGTGGTTTCCTTCAAAATAGTTATGGGCCACTCTCCTAATTGAACCAAAATTCTTAATGAATAGTAACACCGTAAATTTTTTTTTCTAAAACCTGAAAACAGCAACAATTCACAAACAAAATTAATAATAGAATATCCTAAAACTAAAAATACAAAATCCAATAAATTTCAATCCTCGACAACGGCGCCAAAATTCTTGATGGGTGTCAAATCTACCAGAAATTAAATTAATTGAAATCACCAATTATGAAATATTTTCTGCAATAAGTGGTAAATCCAGGTTGAATCCTAGAGACTGAATTATTAAATTTCGTGCACTTGTGTAATGGAAAAAGAAACAAAGGTTGGGGGGTTTAATTCGCAATCCAAAGAAGAAATCAAAAATCCAAAATTAAGATCTAAAATTAAATAAGAAACTCTTGAATTAAACAAACTTTAGTCCAAGGTAATTCACATTCTAATGCATTGATTTGATCATAGACAAAAGAAAAACAATTATCTCTTATTGAATACTTAACGTAGACTTACCAAACAGTGAGGCAAAATCCCTAACTTCCTTATACTCATCAATTCGAGCCCAGCACTCTTGTTGACTCTAATTATTAACTGAATTGGTTTTAAGCAATCCTCTTTAAATTAATAACTGCTTTAAGAATAGGAAGTAGTTAACCTGAATATCAATTTATGAAGCATAAATCATTTAATTCACCCTATTGTTTCCTTAGGTTATTATCGAAAACTGGGATCATAATCAATAAAACCTAATTGCTACTCATGTTCAATCTTACACAACAATTATGGATTATGAAGATGAACTAGCAATTGACCACATTAAACAATTAACTAATAGGCCTTTTTAGCAAATCATTCAATAGATCAAAGACAATGAAATCAGAAAACAATAAATATTCAAAAAGATATAAATTAAATTAAGAACCTAATCTCATAAATCATGCAAAAGAACTTGAATCCCTTGAACTGAATTAAAAACTTAGCCACTCATGTTCATGGCTTACAGAAAAATAAAGGAAAAATAAAGAAGAAATCTAAAAGAGAGAATAGAGAATGAAGGTGTTTTTGAGGTCGAGAGGCTGCTGAATGGTTGTGTTTTAGCTGCTGCCCAAAGACGCATTTATAATAACAAACCTAATCCCAAAGATAGGAACCAAACTAGGAAAAGTTTTGAAATTCAAAAGACAGATTTTCAGCCTATATTTACTTCTCTGAAATCAAGGCCGATTTTCAGTGATTTCCTTTCCAAATTTGTCTCTGCCCTCTTTAGGAAAGTTGTAGCCCTATTTCTTAGCTTTAAAATGGGTACTCATTTGCCCAAATCCGAGGTCTACAGCCCAAGTTATGGCCAAAAAACAGGGACTGGTTCAGACAAATGGTCCAACCCGTAGTGACGAATTCATTGCCCTTTTTCACATTTAAAATGGCCTCATCTCACATCCAGCCCTTCATAGAAGTTGTAGAGGCAGATCTTAAGGTTTAATTTGGCTTAGGCTTGCTTCATTTGGATGTTTGGAACTCCAGATACAAAATAAATACTAAAACAGGTTGTGATACATCAAGTCTGGGCTTTTGCAATAGATCCATAGACCATTTTGTCAACCTTGGAGACTGATTTGGGCTTTGGTCCCCCTTTATCATTTGTAGTGCTCTATTTTAGATTTTCAATGGATTAAACAGCACTCAATTTAGAGACCCACAACTTTAGAAACACCTGAAAAATACAGCAAAGGTCAAATCCTGAAAATTTCTCCATTTAATACAATTATTCCAACAATTATAAAAAAAATATGCCTAAATGATAAATATACTTTAATCAACTGAATTATGCATAAAAACACACTAGAAACACTAAATGTGATGGGAGTAAAATTAATAAATAATGCACTTATTAACTGTATAGCTGAGCGAGAAGTGTCACATTCGGCGCCGGAATTGTCACACCTTACCCCTCTGTAAGGCATAACATGATCCCGTAGAATACCTAATGAACTACCGAACTTCACCTACCGATAACTCATTAAGTACCCTACAAGGGATTTTAAAATAATTTTCTACTTTTTATAAGTGGCGAGCATTTTCTAATAGGTATTAAAACATTTAATTAGATTTTGTAAACTAGTTACAATTTTTGTTCCATTTATTTTTCCACAAATTTTATAGAAATTTTGGTAGAGTGCTGTCTATATTTTGAGAAAACAATTCTTCAAATTCCTGTAAAAAGCACTTCAAATAATTTGTCTCAACAACTTCTTCAAATTCACAATCATCCCAATCAATTTCAACATCATTTATCAACTTTCAAAAATTCAAATCCACAATTTCCAATTCAAATACCATCCAAAATATTACTAATTACTTTTATTCAAATTAAAATAAAATACTTCCATTCATATGTAATTAAATATAAAACAACTTATATACATCATACTAAAAATTTATATTAGGAAAATCCAAACTAAAATTTATTACAAACTTTGTACAAACTGCTCAAGACCAGTTTTACATATCCATACCTTTACATATATTACATACATCAAAATAAATTTTTACAGTCAGGGTATAAAATATACCCGATAACTTCAAAGCAGGTAGCTCTTCAATCCTCAGCAGCTCATTCTGCTGCTCCTCTAGTCTCTAAATCTGCGACAGCAATAATAGCCATCGCTGAGTACTAGGACTCAGTGGTGCACAACATACTAAAACAAACTTTATGCGGAATTTAAATCACATTTATTCAAATTTTAAATTGAACATGAGCAATACATTCAAAACATGACTTATAAAATTTTAATCCAAACAATTTCATTTCATATATCACAAAACACATTTCATAAAAACACACAGTTATATCATGTCTTTCGAAACAAATATAATCTCAATAGCCAGAGGCTAAGGAGAAGTCACATCACAAGGCTAGCTAGCTCAGATATATGGGAACCCATTCTTTTTCTTCTTCTATTGGCACACACCTCAACACTTCAGCCAGAGAAGGAATCAAAATTCAAAACTGATTTCCCCCACTAGTCATGCTAGTGAGGTGTTCAAATATATGGTAATGACACTATGGTTTCAAAACTTATCTTAACAATTTACTAAACATTTATTGTCATTTCAAACATACAAAAATAAACTTTCAACAATTCAAAGTAAAAGCATAATACACATTTCATGCACTTTGTAAATGTATTTTAAAGCATATTGATGTTGTGCACAAACCTTAAGCGAGTCGCCTCTTGGCCTAGACTCGATCCCTCGAGTTCTTTCCCGGTGTTCTTTTCCACTGAAACACATAGTTTCATAGTGTTTCAGTATCGTAACTCATCGTTAATCCAAAAATAAATTCAAATTCACTTATACCTAGGTTTAATATGCTAAACTTGGCGTTCTTTAAATTTTGTATTTCAGGGTTACTATTCATGATACTATTCAAGTCAATTTGTTGACTTTCTAAGGCTTAATAGGTATGGGAATTCCAACTTCACCCACATACCACATTTTGGTTACTAAATTTATTGGTTTTGGTTGTTTATTCAAATTCTAAGTCTTTTAGGCAAATTTGTAAATTTTTAGTTTTGGGTGTCTTATGTTGTACTGTTCCATTGGTCATTTTACTGTTAGAATTTGGCAAATTTTCTTCATAGAAAATGTTCCCCATTATCTTAAATTTATTCTCCTTTTTGAATCACTCCAATTGGAGTTTTGTAGCTCAAGTTATAGCCATTTAAATCATGGCTGCCGGATTGGACTTAACCTAGATTTTTGGGCACCAAACTGGTTTTAGCAATTTTAGGTCACCAACTTTGGGTGGCCAAATGACTTGGTTAAGGGCATAATTTGGGTTTGTGTTCTTCATGAAAGTTTTAGTTCTATATCTCAAATTTCCACTGATAAAATTTCAGGTCATTTAGACCTGCCTAGCCGGAGTTATGGCCAAATGAACTGTTCATTTGGTCATTTTTGTACAGGTCAGATTGCCTAATCCGGATTCGGTCAATTTGTTCACTAGGTTTTTGTCACTTTTTGGGCATGAATCCTAAATGAAAAATGTTCCATTTTGTGTCTATTTTCATTCCCAATTGGTCTCATACCAATTGGGCTTGTAAATTTTTAGTTTTGGTCCCTGAAAGGGAGCTTGGTTCTGCTGCCTGCAACATGACCCTAAGCAATCCGAATTTGTATTTGGTTCCAATACTTCTAACATACTCTAATTGGTCACAAATGTAACACCCCTATTTGCATAGCCTAGTATATTTTACTGTTCTGGTGACCGAAGTCGGTCCGGACAATTAAGGGGATTGAAACCACACTTAAGACAACTAGAAAAGCCATAAACACAAATAATTAGTAATTGTCAATTAGTTAAGTATAAATAAGAAAAATAGAACATAATAAGTTAAATGAGCTGAGAGTCACAGCGATGGGTGACCTTCTTGGGAACGACTGCGAAGTTGATTTAAACTCAAATTTCGAACCGTAAAATGTGACGCCGCGGTCCTTAGAACCATTACGAACACAGTGGAAAAGAGAAAATCACGGAAAAAGGTTGTTAAGCCAGTCAAATAATTAGGTCAAGGAGCCGGAAGAAATATTGAATTATTTACAAACCGGGTTGAACCGGCGAGGGGCAGTTTGGTCAATTGAACCCGAGAGCTGACTCCTGACCTAACTGTCAAATAAAATCGGAGAAAAGAAAATTTCAGAGTCAGGAATTAAATTAAAGAACTAAAAGAAAAATAAACAAAAAAAAAGAGAAAAAGAAAAAGGTGTAGGGAGATGACATCATGCAGGACATCATGCATGATGCCATAAGTATTTTAATTAAAATTTTATTTAATTGGAATTTATGGTCTTCCATAAGATAAATATACGTAAAAAGGAAAAGAAAAAAAAAAAAAAACAAAGTCTTCTTCTACCCAAGGTTGCCGCCTCTCTCTTCTCTCCCTCACAAAACCTCCATTCAAGCTCTATTGTGAGCTTGAAGAACCAAAAATCCCACCATAAAAAAATAGTCTACCATAAATAAAACTTGTTTGGGCAACTAGAAAACAAGATCTAAGGGAAAGAAAGAAAAGAAAACTTGAAGGAAAGGAAGAAGAAAATTCTGCACACAAGGTTAGTAAACTAAACTTGATTTGTTAGTTGATTTAGTTGTGTTTATAGCTTGATTAACTTGTAAATAAACTTGAAATGAAACAAAAACATGTGTGGAGGACCAAACTGAATTTTGGCCAGCAGGTGTATGGGAGTATAATTGTATGGTTTGATGGATTTGAATGAGTTTATGGACCTCTATTAGTTGAGTGATTATAGTTAAAAGCTTTAAAATTGGCTAAATGCAAGGAAATTGTGAATTAGGGTTTTGGACATTAGGGTTTAGAGACAAAAATGTGAGAAACTTGTAAATGATGTCTTTGACCTAATTTGAAGTGAGAAATGGTCATTTGTGACCAAATGAAGTGTGTTGGAATGTTTAGAGTTAAGGTCAAATTCGGACTCAATGTGGTCATGCTGCAAGGTCCCTTTGAGGGACAAAAAATGAAAATTTACAAGTCCAATTGGTATGAGATCAAATGGGAATGAAAATAGACACTAAATGACACAATTTTCATTTAGAAAGCATGCCCAAAAAGTGACTAAAACCTAGTGAATAAATTGACTCAATTCGGAAAATCTCAGTCTATCCCTGTACAAACTGACCAAATGAACAGTGTATGTTCATTTAGTCATAACTTGAGCTAGGCAGGTCAAAATGAAATGAAATTTTACCAGTGGTTAGATGAGATATAGACCTAAAACTTTTATGAAGAACACAAACCCAAATTATTCCATTAACCAAGTCGTTTGGCCACCCAAATTTGGTGACCCAAAACTGCCAGAACCAAAAATTGCCCAGAATTCTGGGTTGAGTCCAATCCGGCAGCCATGGTTCAAATGGCTATAACTTGAGCTAAAAAACACCAATTGGAGTGATTCAAAAAGGAGAATAAACTTAAGACAATAGGAAACATTTTCTGTGAAGAAAGTTTTACCAAATTCCAACAGCAAGATGACTAATGGAACAATGCAACCATAGGCACCAAAACTGAAAATTATCAAATTTGCCTAAAAGACTTAGAGTTTGAATAAACAACTAAAACCAACAAATTTAGTGACCAAAATGTGGTATGTGGGTGAAGTTGGAATTCCCATGCCTATTAAGCCTTAGAAAGTCAACAAATTGACTTGAATAGTACCATGAATAGAAACTCTAAAATGAAAATTTCCAAGAATATTAGTTTAAGCATATTTGGGCTTGAATTAAGTATTTATGAATTAATTATTGGATTTACTATGAAATAAGATACTGAAACACTATAAATGTTGTGTTTCAGCTGAAAAAGACCCGAAAGGTATAAGGGACTGAGTCAAGGCCTAGAGGCGACTCACATTAGGTTTGTGCACAAAAATTTTTAAATTATAGTTTTCATAATGGAAATTGATTTGTTATACATTGTGAATGTTTTTGTTCATTATGAATTTCGAGAATGTTGTGTTTCCTATTTTACAATTGAAATTTGGAATGAAAATTATATATTGATTTGTATGAAATATTTGAACAATATGGTTTTGAATTTAGTTATGGCTTTGAAAATCTTATTTGAAAAATAGTGTGTTGCCTACTTTGTAAATGAAAAGTTTGGAATGAAATATGATTTGCGAATTATATGAAATGTTTGAATAACTTGATTTAAATTATTTTTAATTCATACTTGCCATGACAGTATTAATATGTTCCTCCTCCACTTGTGGGGTGAGTATGATATTTGATCAGTTTCCTCCCTCTCTGGCTTCCCAGTCTGAGGGGTGAGTGTGGATGAGTACTCATTAGCTAGCTGGCCACCTCCCTCATTGATTTCGATTAGTGGGGGTGTTTGCCTTGTCGTGATGTACACACGACATGTTCAAAAATTTTGTGTCATGGCCTAAGTTGTGTTATTGTTTGGTAACACTATGTTTATTAAATTGTTTGATCAAGTTGTGCTATATTAAGTTTTGAAAATTATGATTTGTTATAAATGTGATTTGAGAAAAAAAAATTGTGAAATGCGATTATGAGGTTTTTGAATGATGATTTGTTCATAATTGTTTTCTATTATGCATTTTATGTTTTATTGTGCACCATTGAGTATTTATATACTCAGCGATAGCTTTAACTTGCTGTCCCAGATAGAGAAAAGGACATAGCAGCAAAGTGAGCTGCTACAGTTAGAGAGGAGAACAATTGAAGAATTTTTGTACAGGTATTGTCTATACCCTGGTAGTTTAGTTTGATGTAAATATGATAGTATACATATGTATCTCTGTAATTTGAGCAGTTGTACAGATAAAATTGTAATAATATTATTTTTGAGATTTTGCTTCTGTAAATTAACTTATGACTGTAAATTAATGATTTAAAATGTAATGTGCATGAGTTATGAAATGTTTTGAGATTTTAATTCTTGATTTGAAATTTGGATTTTGAATTGAAGTGTTGCTATTGCTGTTGATTTGAAGTTTGGTGGTTGCAAATGAAGTTGTGATTGAAAAATATATTGGGAGTATTTCTATTTTCAGGTTTTGAAGAACTATTTTCTCAAAATACAGACGGCACTCTGCCGAAATTTTTGTAAAAATTGCGGAGATTTTAAATATCTAAAACTTTGATTTATGTTTGGACTCTAAATGAAGGTTTTTAAAATTTGAAAAAAATTTTACCCACCAATTCCAAAATGAACGAAAATTGTTTTAAAATCCCTTGTAGTATATTTAATGGGTTACCGGTAGGTGAAGTACGGTAATTCATTAGGTGTACTACGGGAACATGTTACATCTTACGAGGAGTAGGGTGTGACATGTTTAGTGGTATCAGAGCAAGGTTTTAAAATGAATTTTGAACTGTGAATTTGAAATATTTTATCGGTAAATACAACTGCTCAAATGTTTGATATATATGACATATTTACATCATGAATATGCGATAACGGAGGTCAACCTCTTTGTGTTTGTTATCAGAGAGTAGAAAATTTCTGGAAAATGGAATGGAAGAGGGAGATCATTTCGTAGAGCAATCTGTCGAGGCTGAGGCCTGAGGAGAAGCCCCAGCACTCCAGAATGTGAGTGGGTCAGCCACTCCAGCTCCTCCTCGAGCACCGCAGTTGCTTGCTCAGTTTTTACAGCAGATGGCTGCGTTCTTTCAACAAATGACTGGAAATGTGCCACCTCAAGCACAGACACAAGCACCTGTAGCACAACTACAGCCTCCGGCTCGGCAATATGAGAAATTAATAAAATTTGGGGCCACCGAGTTTAAAGGCACTGTGGATCCACTGGAAGCAGAACAGTGGTTAGAGAGGATGGAACGGGTTTTCAGAAAACTACAGTGTGCTGAAGAGTTGAAGTTCGAATATTCAGTATTGCTTCTGCAAGGGGATGCATACGAGTGGTGGAAGACCATCCCCTACAGTCTGGTAGAGCCACCAGTCCTTACATGGGCAGACTTTTTAAGGGAATTTCAGCAAAAGTGGGTCCCCGATGCTTATGTAGACATGAAGCTGCAAGAGTTTTTAAATTTGAAGTAAAGGGATAGAACTGTAGCAGAGTATGAGCGGGACTTTTCAAAGCTAAGCCATTATGCTGGAAGCTTAGTCTCCATACCCAAAGACCGGTGTAAAAGGTTTGAGGCTGGGTTGAGGCCTAGCTTGAGAATGCAAGTGGTAGGGTTCCGACACTAGAATTTTTCTGAATTGATTTCACAAGCCCTAGAATTGGAAAGGATAGAATCAGAATTGACAGTGAAAAAGAGTACACAAGAGAAAGAGAAAACTGAAAAGGTTACTGGTCAAGCTACTGAGAGTGGCTCTGGGAAAAGAAAACATTTTGGAGGATCTAGCTCGCGTAAATCGGGTAGAGGTATATCGTTTAAACAGAAATCATCCCAATCCGATCAGCAAACTCAACAGAGATGTAGAAATACGCTATCGGATCGACTTTGTGAGACTTGTGGTAAACCACATAGTGGAGTATGTTATAGAGCTATAGGAGCATGTTTCAATTGTGGAGGGACTGGTCATTTTGCTAAGGATTGTGTAAGTCCACGCCGTTATGGATCATTCACCACGTTAGAAGGATCAACCCAAGTTTCTACCCCGAAGAGTTTACCAACAGTTGGTAGAGGCAGAGGCAGAGGTAGGGGTAGTACACCTGGAAGTCAGAGTACTGTGAATCAACCAGGACAAGGTGATGCTCCAGTGAGAGTATACACTATGCGACAGAAGGACGAGGATGAGACTTCTGGTATGGTTGCTGGTATTTTCTCAATTCTTAACTGAGATATGTATATGTGTAAAAAAAAAATTTTTTTTGATATGTTAGTGACTAGTCTTTTTAAAATTAATTTTGGAAGAGTTTGTCAGTGAAAAGTATTTGCTAGCACACAAGAATTTGTAAAGTTGATTAGTAAGCCTAATTATATAAGGAAAGAGAACCTAAAAGTAAGTTATAGTAATATAGCTACCTTAGATGCGAGTAAGGGTATTACTGCTGATAGATGTCAGTGAGTACCATAATCAAAATAAGTTCAAGATATTAGTGAATTTAAAAGAAATAAGATATAGGGAAGTTTGTTCTATTGGGATGTATCGTAGTAACTATGCAATATTCTTGATGTTTGTGCTGTAAGCTGCAGATTACAGTACTGACTTGGGATTTATTGTGTAGAGCTACGTACTACCCAATAGTACACAAGAATAAGAATAGTTGCAAACGACATCTATTTTAGTACAGTTATGATAAGATAAAGTTTTCTTATTGGAAAGGAGTTTGAAAATCCTAACCTGGGATTTAAAACTCTAAAGTTAGAATATTGAAAGGTTATAGTTCAGTACAAAAGACAATAATGACTACACATTAGTGCAAAATAAGCTATAGAATATCGATAGATAAAAAAAAATAGAACAGTAAGAAATGAGAAAAATACTAGACGAGGAATTGCCACCAAGGCAAGCAATTTACTTAAGATGCGTAACGATATTCTGAATTATTTTATCAAGAAAGAAATAAGTTAAACCAAAGCAAACAAGATAGTGCAAAATGACACACAGGCCTTGGTCATAAATGGAAATGATCAGATAATGGTTATGGACCTATGGCCAAGAAAGAAATGACCACAAAAGAAAATAATTACTAAAACAACAGTAAGAAAAGACTAAAATATTCTAAACTAAACTGAAGGTTACATCAAATGATTAAGAGATTTGATAAGAAAAGAGTAAAACTAAGTTTTCACCCATAGGATCACACGAGGTAAGCAATCGATGAGTAAATAATATTGGTTAAAGTACTAAGGAACCATCATTCAGGCCAGGAAGTTACTTAAGAGCGTGAATAGGACATGAAGAGGCAACACCCACAACTGTTCAGAGATTGATACCAGGTAAAATTTCGAGAACGAAATTATTTTAAGGGGGAGAGAATTGTAACACCCCTATTTGCATAGCCTGGTATATTTCACTGTTCCAGTGACCGGAGTCGGTCCGGACAATTAAGGAGATTGGAACCACATTGAAGACAACTAGAAAAGCCATAAACACAAATAATTAGTAATTGTCAATTAGTTAAGTATAAATAAGAAAAACAGAACATAAGAAGTTAAATGAGCTGAGAGTCACAGCGATGGGTGACCTTCTCGGGAACGACAGCGAAGTTAATTTAAACTCAAATTTCGAACAGTAAAATATGACGCCGCGGTCCTTAGGACCATTACGAACACAGTGGAAAAGAGAAAATCACAGAAAAAGGTTGTTAAGCTAGTCAAATAATTAGGTCAGGGAGCCATAAGAAATATTGAATTATTTCCAAACCGGGTTGAATCGGCGAGGGGCAATTTGGTCAATTAACCCCAAGAGCTGACTCCTGACCTAACTGTCAAATAAAATTGGAGAAAAGAAAATTTTGGAGTTAGGAATTAAATTAAAGAACTAATAGAAAAATAAATAAAAAAAAAGAGAAAAAGAAAAATGTGTAGGGAGATGACATCATGCATGACATCATGCATGATACCATAAGTATTTTAATTAAAATTTTATTTAATTGGAATTTATGGTCTTCCATAAGACAAATATACATAAAAAGGAAAAGAAAAAAAAAAAAAAAACAAAGTCTTCTTCTACCCAAGGTTGCCGCCTCTCTCTTCTCTCCCTCACAAAACCTCCATTCAAGCTCTATTGTGAGCTTGAAGAACCAAAAATCCCACCATAAAAAAATAGTCTACCATAAATAAAACTTGTTTGGGTAACTAGAAAACAAGATCTAAGGGAAAGAAAGAAAAGAAAACTTGAAGGAAAGGAAGAAGAAAATTCTACACACAAGGTTAGTAAACTAAACTTGATTTGTTAGTTGATTTAGTTGTGTTTATAGCTTAATTAACTTGTAAATAAACTTGAAATGAAACAAAAACATGTGTGGAGGACCAAACTGAATTTTGGCCAGCAGGTGTATGGGAGTATAATTGTATGGTTTGATGGATTTGAATGAGTTTATGGACCTCCATTAGTTGAGTGATTATAGTTAAAAGCTTTGAAATTGGCTAAATGCAAGAAAATTGTGAATTAGGGTTTTGGACATTAGGGTTTAGAGACAAAAATGTGAGAAACTTGTAAATGATGTCTTTGACCTAATTTGAAGTGAGAAATGGTCATTTGTGACCAAATGAAGTGTGTTGGAATGGTTGGAGTTAAGGTCAAATTCGGACTCAATGTGGTCATGCTGCCGGTAGCATGACCAAGGTCCCTTTAAGAGACCAAAAATGAAAATTTACAAGTCCAATTAGTACGAGACCAATTGGGAATGAAAATAGACACTAAATGACACAATTTTCATTTAGTAACCATGCCCAAAAAGTGACTAAAACCTAGTGAATAAATTGACTCAATTTGGAAAATCTCAGTCTGTCTCTGTACAAACTGACCAAATGAATAGTGTTAGTTCATTTGGTCATAACTTGAGCTAGACAGGTCAAAATAACCTAAAATTTTACCACTGGTTAGATGAGATATAGACCTAAAACTTTCATGACGAACACAAACCTAAATTATGCAATTAACCAAGTCATTTGGCCACCCAAAGTTGGTGACCCAAAACTGCCAGAACAAAAAATTGCCCAGAATTCTGGGTTGAGTCCAATCCGGCAGCCATAGTTCAAATGGCTATAAATTGAGCTACAAAACTCCAATTTGAGTGATTAAAAAAGGAGAATAAACTTAAGACAATAGGGAACATTTTATGTGAAGAAAGTTTTACCAAATTCCAACAGAAAGATGACCAATGGAACAGTGCAACCTTAGGCACCAAAATTGAAAATTATCAAATTTGCCTAAAAGACTTAGAATTTGAATAAACAACTAAAACCAACAAATTTAGTGATCAAAATGTGGTATGTGGGTGAAGTTGGAATTCCCATGCCTATTAAGCCTTAGAAAGTCAATAAATTGAATTGAATAGTACTATGAATAGTCACTCTAAAATGAAAATTTCCAAGAATGTTAGTTTAAGCATATTTAGGCTTGAATTAAGTATTTATGAATTAATTATTGGATTTACTGTGAAATAAGAAACTGAAACACTATAAATGTTGTGTTTCAGCTGAAAAAGACCCGAAAGGTATAAGGGACTGAGTCAAGGCCTAGAGGCGACTCACATCAGGTTTGTGCACAAAAATTTTTAAATTATAGTTTTCATAATGGAAATTGATTTGTTATACATTGTGAATATTTTTGTTCATTATGAATTTCGAGAGTATTGTGTTGCCTATTTTACAATGAAAATTTGGAATAAAAATTATTTATTAATTTGTATGAAATATTTAAACAATATGGTTTTGAATTTAGTTATGGCTTTGAAAATCTTATTTGAAAAATAGTATGTTGCCTACTTTGTAAATGAAAAGTTTGGAATGAAATATGATTTGTGAATTATATGAAATGTTTGAATAACTTGATTTAAATTGTTTTTAATTCACACTTGGCATGACAATATTAATATGTTCCTCCTCCACTTGTGGGGTGAGTATGATATTTGATCAGTTTCCTCCCTCTCTGGCTTCCCAGTCTGAGGGGTGAGTGTGGATGAGTACTCATTAGCTAGCTAGCCACCTCCCTTATTGATTTCGATTAGTGGGGGTGTTTGCCTTGTCGTGATGTACACACGACATGTTCAAAAATTTTGTGTCATGGCCTAAGTTGTGTTATTGTTTGGTAACACTATATTTATTAAATTGTTTGCTCAAGTTGTGCGATATTAAGTTTTGAAAATTATGATTTGTTATAAATGTGATTTGAGAAAAAAAAGTTTGTGAAATGCGATTATGAGGTTTTTGAATGATGATTTGTTCATAATTGTTTTCTATTATGTATTTTATATTTTATTATGCACCACTGAGTATTTATATACTCAGCGATAGCTTTAACTTGCTGTCGCAGACAGAGAAAAGGATATAGCAGCAAAGTGAGCTGCTATAGTTAGAGAGGAGAACAATTGAAGAATTTTTGTACGGGTATTGTCTATACCCTGGTAGTTTAGTTTGATGTAAATATGATAGTATGCATATGTATCTCTGTAATTTGAGC
This sequence comes from Hevea brasiliensis, assembly GCF_030052815.1. Lineage (NCBI taxonomy): Eukaryota > Viridiplantae > Streptophyta > Magnoliopsida > Malpighiales > Euphorbiaceae > Hevea > Hevea brasiliensis. The sequence goes on along the minus strand of NC_079493.1, from coordinate 16,670,946 downwards.
AGTTATACAAATAAAATTATAATAATATTATTTTTGAGATTTTGCTTCTGTAAATTAACTTATGACTGTAAATTAATGATTTAAAATGTAATGTGCATGAGTTATAAAATGTTTTGAGATTTTAATTCTAGATTTGAAATTTGGATTTTGAGTTGAAGTGTTGCTATTGCTGTTGATTTGAAGTTTGGTGGTTGTAAATGAAGTTGTGATTGAAAAATATATTGGGAGTATTTCTATTTTCAGGTTTTGAAGAACTGTTTTCTCAAAATACAGACGGCATTCTGCCGAAATTTTTGTAAAAATTGCAGAGATTTTAAGTATCCAAAACTTTGATTTATGTTTGGACTCTAAATGAAGGTTTTTAAAATTTGAAAAAAATTTTATCCACCTATTCCAAAATGAACGAAAATTGTTTTAAAATCCCTTGTAGTATATTTAATGGGTTACAAGTAGGTGAAGTACGGTAATTTATTAGGTGTACTACGGGAACATGTTACATCTTACGAGGAGTAGGGTGTGACAACAAATGACCATTTCTCACCTCAAACCAAGTCCAACACACCATTTAAAACATTCTCACATTTTTGTCTCCAAACCCTAGGTGCCAAACCCTAATTCACCAATATGTTGCATTTAACTACAACAATGCATCCCAACATCACTTCCATACTCATACCCACTTACCTACACTTTGAATTCAATCAAATTCATACACATACACATAAAAACCCTAGCTGGCCGAAATTAAGGTTTGGTCCCTCATAATTGTTTTCTTTTAATTTTAAGTTAAAATCTAAGCTACTTGAACCAAAAACATAGAAATTAAACTAAGAAATGGAAGTTTGCCCACTAACCTCAACCTTTGATTTTCAATCTTCAATTCCCTTCTTCTTTTTTTCTTTCTTTCTTACTCAAGCTTCTTTTCAAGACTAAAAGACAAGGTGTAATTAAGGGGACGGTGGGATTTATGGCTAGATCAAAGAGTTCTTCAAGCTCAAAATGAGCTTTAATGGAGGAAAGTGAGGGTGAGGGAGAGAGAGATATGGGATGGCAATGAAGAAGATAAGTCTCTTTTTTTTTTTTTTTTTTCTCTTTTCTTTTATGTTTTTAGTCTTATGGAAGACTATAAAATAAAATTAATTAAATTTATTAATTATATATTTATTGCATCATGCATGAGATCATGCATGATGTCATCACTTTTTACTTTTCCTTTTTCTTTTTTTTTTTATTTATTTTTCCATTAGTTCTTTAATTTAATTCTAGATTTTAAAATTTTTTTTCTTCGATTTTATTTGACAGTTAGGTCAGAAGTCAGCTCTCAGGGTCAATTGACCAAATAATTTAATATTTCTTCCGGATCCCTGACCTAATTATTTGACTGGCTTAACAATTCCTTTTTGTGATTTTCTCTTTTCCACTGTGTTCACAATAGTCCTAAGGACCGCAGCATCACATTTTAAGGTTCGAAATTTGAGTTTAAATCGACTTCGCAATCCTTCCCGAGAAGGTCACCCATCGTTGTGACTCTCGGCTCATTTAACTTCTTATATTTTGTTTTTCTTATTTATACTTAACTAATTGACAATTACTAATTATTTGTGTTTAGGGCTTATCTAGTTGTATTAAGTGTGGTTCTAATCTCCTTAATTATCTAGACCGACACTGGTCACCAGAATAGTAAAATATACTAGGCTATGCAAATAGGGGTGTTACAATTCTCCCCCCCTTAAAATAAATTTCATCTCGAAATTTTACCTGCTATCAGTCTCTAAACAGCTGTGGGTGCTGTCTCCTTATGTCCTCCTCTTGTTCCCAAGTAGTTTCTTGGCCCGAATGATGGTTCCACAGCACTTTCACTAATGGTATCTGCTTATTCCGTAGCTGCTTCACCTCATAAGCCAGAATCTCTATGGGTATGTGAGGTCTGGATTTACTTCAATTTCTTCTACTGGTAGTACATGAGATGGGTTTGATCGATACCTCCTCAACATAGACACATGGAAGACATTATGTATCTTCTCCAACTCTGGAAGTAGTGCCAAACGATATGCCAAAGGACCCACTCTTTCTAGAACCTCATAAGGCCCAATGAAACGAGGACTTAGTTTCCTCTTTCTGTCGAATCTCATAATTCTTTTCTAAGGAGAAACCTTGAGGAATACTTTCTCACCCACTGCATACTCAATATCCCTTCTCTTTAAATCAATGTAGGACTTCTGACGGTCTGATGCAGTCTTAAGTTGATCTCTGATCACCCTGATTTTCTCTTCAGTTTGCTAAATAATTTCGGGTCCAATCATCTTTCTTTCACCCACGTCATCCCAATACAATGGGGTTCTACATTTTCTGCCATACAAAGCTTCATATGGAGGCATCCCAATGCTTGATTGATAGCTATTGTTGTAAGCAAACTCAATCAAAGGCAAGTGTATGTCCCAACTACCCTCAAACTCAATCACATAAGCCCGTAGCATGTCCTCCAAGATTTGAATTACCCTCTCAGACTGGCCATCTATCTATAGGTGGAATGCCATACTGAAGTTCAATCTAGTTCCTAGGGCTCTCTGAAGACTACCCCAGAATATAGAAGTGAACTTAGGATCTCTGTCAGATATGATGGATACTGGCACTCCATGCAGTCTTACTATCTCATCAATGTACAACTAGGCCAATCTTTCAAAACTGTAGTCCATCCGGACTGGCAGAAAATGAGCAGACTTGGTCAGTATGTCGACAATAACTCATACTGCATCATGACTCTTCTGTGTCCTCAGAAGTCCCATAACAAAATCCATCATTATTCTCTCCCATTTCCATTCCGGTACTAGTAGTGGGTGTAACAACCCAGCGGGTACTTGATGCTTTGCCTTCACTTGCTGACAAGTTAGGCATTTAGAAACAAATTCTGCCACATCTCTTTTCATACCCATCCACCAGTAATGCTTCTTTAGCCCTCTATACTTTTTTATGCCATCAGGGTGCATGGCAAAAGGAGACTCATGTGCTTCCTTCAAAATGATCTTTCTCAAATGAACATCATTAGGAACACACATTCTGCCCTGGTGTAACAGTAGACTATCATCACTTATTGAGAATTCTGGTTTCTTGCCCTGTCTGACTTCTTCTAATAGCTTCTGATACTTTTCATCATTCAGAGTAGCCATTCTGATATGATCAATCAACACTGGCTGTACATGCCATGCAACTGCTGTCTGCCCCTCATCATTAATCTCTAAGTTGGCATGTAATGATCTCAATTCATGTACCATAGACAAAGGAGTAACCCATAGACTTGCCATAGTCTTGCGACTTAAGGAGTCAGCCACCACATTAGCTTTCCCTGGTTGATAGTCTATCAGACAATCATAGTCTTTTATCAATTCTAACCATCTTCTCTGTCTTAAATTCAACTCTTTCTGAGTACCCAGATACTTCAAACTCTTATGATCTGTGTAGATGTAGCACTTTTCCCCGTACAAATAATGTCTCCAGATCTTAAGAGCAAACACTATAGCTTCAAGCTCTAAATCATGTATCGGATAGTTCCTCTCATGCGGTTTTAGCTGGCGTGATGCATAGGCAATGACATTTCGATCTTGCATCAACACACAGCCTAACCCATTATGAGAAGCATCACTATAAACTGTGTATTCTTTACCCGGAGTAGGTAAAGTCAGGACTGGAGCCTCAGTCAAACACCTCTTCAATTCATTAAAACTTTGCTGGCATTTATCCGTCCACTGAAATTTCACATCTTTCCTAAGCAGCTTGGTAAATGGAGATGCCAACATAGAAAATCCCATCACAAATCGACGGTAGTATCCAGCTAAACCCAGAAAACTACGAATCTCCATGATATTTCTGGGTGGCCTCCAATTAAGGACAGCTTCAATCTTACTTGGATCTACCTTGATGCCCTCTACTGATACTACATACCCCAAGAAAGATATTTCTTTCAGCCAAAATTCACATTTTGACAATTTAGTGTATAGCTGTTTCTCCCTCAAAGTCTGCAGTACAATCCGCAGATGTCTATCATGCTCTTCTGCACTCCTCGAATAGACCAATATATCATCAATGAATACCACAACAAACTGGTCGAGATATGGTCGAGATAGTGCATTAGTTAACCCGAATGGTATGACCAAGAACTCATAATGGCCATAGCGGGTTCTAAAGGCAGTTTTAGGAATACTCTACTCTTGTACTTTCAATTGATAATAACCTGATCTCAGGTCAATTTTGGAGAATACAGCTGCACCCCTCAACTGATCAAACAAGTCATCAATGTGGGGCAATGGATATCTATTCTTTATTGTCACCTTATTCAACTGTCGATAGTCAATGCATAAGTGAAGAGTGCCATCTTTCTTCTTAACAAACAACACTGGCGCTCCCTAAGGTGACACACTAGGGTGGATAAAGCCCTTGTCAAGCAACTCTTGCAATTGCACATTCAATTCTTTCAATTTTGCAGGTGCCATTCTATATGGAGTTATGGAGATTGGGTCCACACCAGGCATAACATCAATCTCAAACTGCACTTCTCTTTCTGGAGGTAATCCTGGTAATTCATCAGGAAACACATCTGAAAAGTCACATCTGATGGGATGTCTCTCGATCTTTGGACTCCCACTTGGGTGTCTATCACATGTGCCAAGTATGCTTCACACCCCTTTCTGATCATCCTTCTGGCTAGTGCAGCCGAAATGATGTTTGATGGCAGTAAATGCCTCTCTCCATGTATTACCACATTGATGACTTGTTTGACCAAAAGTGACTATCTTCAGTCTACAATCAATCATGGCGTGATGCCTGGCTAATCAATCCATGCCCAAGATAATATCATAATCTCTAAAGGGCATTTCAATCAAATCCGACAGAAAAGTGTGTCCTTAGATCACCAAAGGACAATCTCTATAGATTCTATTGACCTGGACCTCTTGTCCTAACGGACTAGTTACTAGCACTTCAAAATCCATTTTGGCACATGGAATAACAAGTGAACTGACTATGCTAGCACTAACATATGAGTGGGTTGAACCCGGATCAAATAACACAAATACTTCTTGATCTGAGATAGAGAATGTACCAGCTACAACATCAGAAGTCTCAGCCTCTTCTCGCTGTCTCATTGTGTAAACTCTGGCTGAAGCACTTCCTTGTGCTGACTGACCAACAGTACCCTGACTACCAGAAGCAGTGCCTTTACCTTTGCCTCTTCCTCTACCAACTGATTGTGAACCTCTAGGAGCAGGACTCTGAATAGATCCTTCTGCAGTCGTAGGAGCTGGATTGAATCTAGGAGCACTAGTGCAGTCTTTAGCTAGATGGCCCTTGCCTCCAAAGTTAAAACAGGCTCCTGTAGCCCAATAGCATTCTCCCCCATGAATCTTGCGACAAGTCTCATAGGGGCGGGCAGGATATGAACCCCTGCTCGACTGTTGACTAGACCTAGGGGGTCTCTGTCCAGAGAATCTGTCCCTTCCAAACCTTCCACCTCGACTCTGTTAGGTCTCCCAAATTTCTTCTTCTTTCCAGAGGTACCACTAGAACTTGGCTCTACTGACTTTTCCCCCCTTATGTTTTTCTGATTTCTCAGCTTTCTCTGATTTTTCTTTTACTGGGGTCGCTTCTGATTCAATTCTCTCCAACTCAAGTGCTTGAGACATGAGTTCTGAAAAATTATTATGTCTGAATCCCACTACTTGTATCCTCAAACTGGGCTTCAAACCCGTCTTAAATCTCTTACACCTTGCCTTGCTAGTAGAAAGGAGACTCCCAGCATAGTGGCTTAAGCGGGAGAACTCCCTCTCATACTCTGCCACTGATCTGTTCCCTTGTTTCAAACTCAGAAATTCTTGTAACTTTTGATCCACATATGCGTCTGGGACGTATTTTTGTTTGAATTCTTTAATGAAGTCATCCCAGGTCAGTACTGGTGGTTCAGCCAAGCTGTGGGGGATGGTCTTCCACCAATCATATGCATCCCCTTGCAGTAGTGACACAGAGTATTCAAACTTCAGTTCATCTGAGCAGTACAGCTTCTTAAATACTCTATCCATCCTTTCAAGCCATTGCTCTGCCTCTAAAGGGTCCACTATACCCTTAAATTCCGTAGCCCCATACTTTAACAGTTTGTCATATTGTCTAACTGGAGCTTGAGGTTGCACCACAGTAGTTTAGGGTGGAGCTTGAGCAGGCATACCCCCAGCCATTTGTTAGAACATCGCAGCCATTTGCTGTGCGAATTGTGCAGGAAACTACGGCATTTGTAGGGCTGGTGCCACTGACCCACTGACATTCTGTAGAGCTGGGGCTTCCCCTTGTGCCTCAGCTTTAACAGATTGCTCAACTGAGGAATCCCCTTCTTCCATTTCAGTCTAAAGTTAGGGTATCTCCTGAACAAATAACACAAGGAGATTCCCTCCGTTAGTTCATATTTATGATGTAATGCACTGTATGTAACAAATAAGGACATTGAGCAGTTGTACTTAACAAAGAAAAGACATAAATTCATAAGTTAAAACGTACTTCAAAAGTTTGCTCTGATACCACTTAAACATGTCACACCTTGCCCCTCTGTAAAGCATAACATGATCCCGTAGAATACCTAATGAACTACCGAACTTCACCTACAGATAACTCATTAAGTACCCTACATGGGATTTTAAAACAATTTTCTACTTTTTATAAGTGGTGAGCATTTTCTAATAGGTATTAAAATATTTAATTAGATTTTGTAAACTAGTTACAATTTTTGTTCCATTTATTTTTCCACAAATTTTATAAAAATTTCGGCAGAGTGCCGTCTGTATTTTGAGAAAACAGTTCTTCAAATTCCTATAAAAAGCACTTCCAATAATTTGTCTCAACAACTTCTTCAAATTCACAATCATCCCAATCAATTTCAACATCATTTATCAACTTCCAAAAATTCAAATCCACAATTTCCAATTCAAATACTATCCAAAATATTACTAATTACTTTCATTCAAATTAAAATAAAATACTTCAATTCATATGTAATTAAATGTAAAACAACTTATACACATCATACTAAAAATTTACATTAGGAAAATCCAAACTAAAATTTATTACAAACTTTGTACAAACTGCTCAAGACCAGTTTTACATGTCCATACCTTTACATACATTACATACATCAAAATAAATTTTTACAGTCAGGGTATAAAATATACTCGATAACTTCAAAGCAGGTAGCTCCTCAATCCTTAGCAGCTCAATCTGCTGCTCCTCTAGTCTCTAAATTTGCGATAGCAATAACAGCCATCGCTGACTACTAGGACTCAGTGGTGCACAACATACTAAAATAAACTTTATACGGAATTTAAATCACATTTATTCAAATTTTAAATTGAACATGAGCAATACATTCAAAACATGACTTATAAAATTTTAATCCAAACAATTTCATTTCATAAATCTCAAAACACATTTCATAAAAACACACAGTTATATTATGCTATCCGAAACAAATATAATCTCAATAGCCAGAGGCTAAGGAGAAGTCACATCACAAGGCTAGCTAGCTCAAATATATGGGAACCCATTCTTTTTCTTCTTCTACTGGCACACACCTCAACACTTCAGCCAGAGAAGGAATCAAAATTCGAAACTGATTTTCCCCACTAGTTATGCTAGTGAGGTGTTCAAATATATGGTAATGACACTGTGGTTTCAAAACTTATCTTAACAATTTACTAAGCATTTATTGTCAATTCAAACATACACAAATAAACTTTCAAAAATTCAAAGTAAAAGCATAATACACATTTCATGCACTTTGTAAATGAATTTTAAAGCATATTGATGTTGTGCACAAATCTTAAGCGAGTCGCCTCTTGGCCTTGACTCGATCCCTCGGGTTCCTTCTCGGTGTTCTTTTTCACTGAAACACACAGTTTCACAGTGTTTCAATATCATAACTTATCATTAATCCAAAAATAAATTCAAATTCACTTATACCTAGCTTTAATATGCTAAACTTGGCGTTCTTTAAATTTTGTATTTCGGGGTTACTATTCATGACACTATTCAAGTCAATTTGTTGAATTTCTAAGGCTTAATAGGTATGGGAATTCCAACTTCACCTACATACTACATTTTGGTTACTAAATTTGTTGGTTTTGGTTGTTTACTCAAATTCTAAGTCTTTTAGGCAAATTTGCAAATTTTCAGTTTTGGGTGTCTTATGTTGCACTGTTCCATTGGTTATTTTACTGTTAGAATTTGGCAAAATTTTCTTCATAGAAAATGTTCCCTATTGTCTTAACTTTATTCTCCTTTTTAAATCACTCCAATTGGAGTTTTGTATCTCAAGTTATAGCCATTTAAATCATGGCTGCCGGATTGGACTTAACCCAGATTTCTGGGCACTAAACTGGTTCTAGCAGTTTTAGGTCCCCAAATTTGGGTGGCCAAATGACTTGGTTAAGGGCATAATTTGAGTTTGTATTCTTCATGAAAGTTTTAGGTCTATATCTCAACTTTCCACTGGTAAAAGTTTAGGTCATTTAGACCTACCTAGCCCGAGTTATGGCCAAATGAACAAACATTGTTCATTTGGTCATTTTTGCACAGGTCAGATTGCCTAATCCAGATTTGGTCAATTTGTTCACTAGGTTTTGTTACTTTTTGAGCATGATTCCTAAATGAAAAATGTTCCATTTTGTGTCTATTTTCATTCCCAATTGGTCTCATACCAATTGGACTTGTAAATTTTTAGTTTTGGTCCCTGAAAGGGACCTTGCTCCTGCTACCTGTAGCATGACCCTAAGCAATCTGAATTTGTATTTGGTTCCAACACTTCTAACATACTCCAATTGGTCACAAATGACCATTTCTCACCTCAAACCAAGTCCAACACACCATTTAACACATTCTCACATTTTTGTCTCCAAACCCTAGGTGCCAAACCCTAATTCACTAATATGTTGCATTTAACTGCTACAATGCATCCCAACATCACTTCCATACTCATACCCACTTACCTACACTTTGAATTCAATCAAATTCAAGCACATACACATCAAAACCCTAGCTGGCTGAAATTAAGGTTTGGTCCCTCACCATTTTTTTCTTTTAATTTTAAGTTAAAATCTACGCTACTTGAACTAAAAACATAGAAATTAAACTAAGAAATGGAAGTTTGCCCACTAACCTCAACCTTTGATTTTCAATCTTCAATTCCCTTTTTCTTTTCTTCTTTCTTTCTTGCTCAAGCTTCTTTTCAAGACTAAAAGACAAGGTTTAATTAAGGGGACTATGGGATTTATGGCTAGATCAAGGAGTTCTTTAAGCTCAAAATGAGCTTTAATGGAGGAAAGTGAGGGTGAGGGAGAGAGAGATATGGGACGACAATGAAGAAGATAAGTCTCTCTTTTTTATTTTTATTTTCTTTTATGTTTTTAGTCTTATGGAAGATCATAAAATAAAATTAATTAAATTTATTAATTATATATTTATTGCATCATGCATGAGGTCATGCATGATGTCATCCCTTTTTACTTTTTCTTTTTCTTTTTTTTTTATTTATTTTTTCATTAGTTATTTAATTTAATTCTCAATTCTGAAATTTTCTTTTCTGTGATTTATTTGACAGTTAGGTTAGAAGTCAGCTCACAGGGTCAATTAACCAAATTGCCCCTCGCCGGTTCGACCCGGTTTGTAAATAATTCAATATTTCTTCCGGATCCCTGACCTAAATATTTGACTGGCTTAACAATTCCTTTTTGTGATTTTATCTTTTCACTGTGTTCATAATAGTCCTAAGGACCACGGTGTCACATCTTACGATTCAAAATTTGAGTTTAAATCGACTTCGCAATCCTTTTCGAAAAGGTCACCCATTGCTGTGACTCTCGGCTCATTTAACTTCTTATGTTTTGTTTTTTTTTATTTATACTTAACTAATTGACAATTACTAATTATTTGTGTTTAGGGCTTATCTAGTTGTCTTAAGTGTGGTTCTAATCCCCTTAATTATCCGGACTGACACTGATCACCGGAATAGTGAAATATACCAGGCTATGCAAATAGGGGTGTTACAGGAACACCCTATCTTGTTTTATCATATCTATTGTAAACTTTAATATCATTTAAAAGTAGTAATCCATGTGAAATTTTTTTTTTATAACTTATTTCTGCGGAGACCCGGACAGAGCCTCTTCTATTTTATTAGCATCTGGTGGGTTCCATTAATCACCTGTTAACATGTTTATATTCATTTCACACATTTTCATATCATATTCTCTTTTATCATATCATTCACAACTATTTATGAGATCTCAAAATGAAGTATCATCTATTGTATTCATATGAAAATTTATAGATAATAAATTACAAGTTTTCATTTCAATATCAAAGTTTAATTACAAGTCCAAGATGAAATACATCACAACTAGTAATTACATCATCATTAGACAGAATGAACCAAAATACCAGTCTATACATAGGCCCTACCAAAATACAAAAGACTGGTGAGGTGACTCTGGACAATGCCAGATACGGTCAGAGCTCTGTCAGGGCACTACTGGTGCTGCTGCTACGGCTGCTCGGACTGGTCTCCAATACCTACGCGATTGAAAACCAACGCGCTAAGCATAACGCTTAGTGGTGCATAATTTATAATAACAAATACTAAACAATTTAAATAATAATGGTAAATTCATAATTTTTGTGTCTTTTACATTTTTATTGCACTTTGGGAAAAATTTAAATTATCGGGATCTTTTCTATCTACTTATTGTAAATTCAATCTTAATTAATCATTGTCAATACCCAAGAAACCTATAACAGACTATAAGAGCTGGATACACAGAAGTATACGGGTTAGACAGCCATATGTTTACCCTGTATACATTTATCAGGCATGAGGCCAGCTGTCGGGCATAAGACCCGCTGTCAGGCCTGTAAAGCCAGAAATAAAGTAGGTACAATGGCCAGTAAGTAGGCATATAGCCTGTAGAACAATCATGCCTGACATATATTATCAGTTCATGATTTTCTCAGTAGGTAGTACCGCTATCTGTAGTCCCTAATTGGTATACCAATCGATCCAAACTAAATAAATAAGTTTAGGTATACTATAGGCAATCACAACTTGTTACATTTTTATTTGAATGTTCATATCACTTTATAGTGCGAAAATAGGTCCCACACACCTCTTTCAAGTAGTCTAGTGTTTAATAACTTGTTAGGGTTAAATGCCCTACCATAAGATAATTTACCTCATTGACCTTTCTTTAGTTTCAATTTTTATGTCTCATTTTTACCTATCTAATTGATCAGGTTGTAGCCACTATTTGGCCACACTTCCTTCTTGGAAGTTGTTCCCCTATGTCTTATATTTATTTTCATTTTAGAAACATGTCAATTTGATTTTTAGAACTCAAGTTACGGTTGGATAACCATAACTGACTCATTTCCAGATTCTGGTTCCTTAACTAGGCAGCTTTTGGAATTAAAGTTTACCTAATTAATGGAACAGGTTGCAGTCACTTTTAGGCATGGTGATCTTTAAAAATTATTGCCCTATGTCTTATGATCATTGAGAAATTTGTATCACAATTTTTCAAGTTTTGTGGAATTATTTATGGCTAATTAACTGACCTGGGCTCATATACCATGTGCCAATAGGGGCTCAGTTTAGGACAGTGATTGCAGGTCACTTTTTGAGGTTCTTAAATTCATAATTTGAGAAAGGTTTCTAAAATAAAGTTGTAGGCCTGTCTCTCAAGTTTCTGGAAAGGAATGGCTCATCTCAATTGGATTTTTCTAGTGCGAGTTATGACTAAAAGACTGTTCTAGGGTCAAGTGAAGTTTGGTCAGATTGCAGGTTTTGATGCAGTGATTTGTTCTAACTATTTGACCTAATTCTCTTAATTTCTGGGTTTTTGTCAAAATACCAATTTTGTAGATTTGTGTCTTGTGGAAATTTTGCCACTAGTTTTATTATATTTGAGTTTTTGTAGACCAAGTTATGGCCATTTTACCAAAACTAGTCGGGTGAGTTTGTGTCCAGCAGTTTATAGACAACCTAATTCTTGGAAGTTTTGTAACCCAAATTGGGCCAGCAATTTGGTTTGGTTTTTGGCATTTTTGGGTTCAGTGGTCCTCATGAAAATTGTAGCCCTATGTCTAAGCTTTCTAATGGTATCAAATTTAGGTCATTTGAACCAGTATAGAGAGAGTTATGACCAAATGAATATGTATTGTTTATTTGGTCATTTTCTAGGTTTAGTGCAGGGTAATCCGGATTTGGGCAGTGTTTAGGTCAAGTTTTTGATAAAATTTTGGCATGGTGTCTACATGAAAAATGGGCTATTTCGGGTCAAATTTCACCTCCAATTAGCCTCATACCAATTGGAGTCACACATTTTTAGTTAGGGTTCAACAAACACACTGGACTAATTGAGTCCCAACCTACAGAAAATTTGACACTCCTAAAATTTAATCTCCTCCAACTTTCTTACTTCAATTTGCATGCATAACACTTCTATAAGCACAATCTTAACTCAATAGGTCAATTTCAAGCATTTACATAAAGTCCTCAAGCATTTACACAAACCCTAGTTTTCAAAGTTTCAAATTTACAAAAATACTTCACAATCAAACTCCCAAACATTTCAACTCATCACACATTCTCATGGAATCATTTTTCATCACTTAAAAGCAACAAACCTCAAGTTCCGTGGCTACCAAAAATTCAAGGGTTCTTTCTTCAAGATTTTCTTTTTATTTTCATGATATTTATATTTAGCTAAACATGCTTTTCATGTTTAATAAGGAGAAGAAGAGAGATTAGTACACTAACCTTTTTTTAACTTGTTAAACTTCACTTCCTTTGCTTCTTATAGGTATCTATGGATTCCTTATGGAGTAGGGAGTAATTTTTGTGAAGTGAGCTATGGGTTTTGATGGGTAGAAGCTTAGGAAATCAAGCTTGAAAGCTTGACATCAATGGTGGAAATATGGAGGAGGTGTGTCAGCCATGAGAGAGAAGAGGGAGTGGGGAAGAAGATGGTTGGTGAAAATTTGTCTTCTTATGGGTATTTATATTTTTTTGTACTTAATTTTTAAATTTGTCATAAGCTTATTTTTCGTTTTTCCTTTTCTTTTCTTTTCTTCTTCTTTTCTTCTTCTTTTCTTTTTCTTCCTAATTCAATTCATAATATTAATTTGTGTTTATTTTTATTCTCTCAAATTTTTAATTTTGATATTTAGATCAAAATTCACCTCTGGGGGGTGAAATGACCAAAATGCCCTTCATGGTGCATATCGGGTTATTTTTATTATTTTTTGTACTAATTATTAAATTCTCTAAATTTTATTTTATTTTTTTTTCTAAATTTTTACTATATTTTCTTAACATTTATTCCATCAATTTATGCCTTCTCATTATAGTTTAAGTGTAGTTCCAGGCATTTTGACTATCCGAACATGCATTAGTCGTCGAAACAGTAAAATATGCGGACTACCTATAGTGAGGGCATTACAATTCTTTCCCTCTGATAAAAATTTCGTCCTCAAAATTGACCTAATGTGAAGAGCTGAGGGAACTGCTGCCTCATAGTCTCCTTGCTCTCCCATGTCACTTCTTATGTGTTGTGGTGTTTCTACAAGACTTTCATTAGTGGGATCCTCTTGTTTCTGAGTTCTTTCATTTCCCGTGCCAATATTCTGACTGGTTCTTCTTCATATGTCAAACCAGGTTTCACAATTATCTCCTCTGCTGAAATGACATGTGAAGGATCTGATCTGTATCTCCTGAGCATCGACACATGGAACACATTGTGAATCTTGTCCAGCTCAGGTGGTAAAGCTAGCCTGTAGGCTACTAGACCCACACGCTCAATGACATCGTATGGACCAATAAACCTAGGGCTCAACTTACCCTTCTTACCAAATCTCAGCACTTTTTTCCAAGGTGATATCTTGAGAAACACCTTATCGCCAACCTCATACTCTATATCCTTTTTCCTCAGGTCGGCATATGACTTCTGTCTGTCTGAGTCGACTTTCAAATTGTCTCTGATGAGTTTCACTTTTTCCTCAATCTGCCTCACTAAATCTACCTTTTCTTCACCCATTTCTGTCCAGCATAAGGGAGTCTTGCATCTCCTCCCATACAATGCTTCATATGGAGCCATTTTTATACTGGTTTGGTAGCTGTTGTTATAAGTAAACTCTACCAAAGGAAGATAATTCTCCCAATTTCCTTCAAAATCAATGATGCAGCTTCTTAACATATCCTCCAATACTTATCATATCATGTCATTCATGTCATTCGTGTTAGGTTATTATTATCATGCCTTTAACAATTATAGTAATTCATTAAGTTCTAAGGGTTACCTGAATCACCCTTTTTGACTATCCATCCGTTTGTGGATGAAAAGCCATACTGAAGTGCAGTTGAGTGCCTAAAGACTCCTATAGCCTCTTCCAAAACCTCGAAGTAAATCTCGGGTCTCGGTTAGATATGATAGATGTTAGCAATCCATGTAGTCGGACTATCTCATCCATGTAAATCTCTGCTAACCTCTCCAGTGAGTAATTAGCTCTAACTGGTAGGAAGTGAGTTGACTTGGTTAATCTATCCACAATCACCCATATAGTATCATGCTTCCTCTGTGTCAATAGTAGCCCAGTCATAAAATCCATGGTGATGCAGTCCCATTTCCACTCTAGTATGGATATAGGTTGTAACAACCCTGATGGAACCTGATGCTCAGCTTTAACTTGCTGGCATGTCAAACATCTAGTCACAAAATCACCAATCTCTTTCTTCATTCCAGGCCACCAATAATGTGTTTTCAGGTCTTGGTACATCTTGGCACTTCCTGGGTGCATAGCATGGAAGCTACTGTGCGCCTCTTTCAAGATATTCTTCTTCAGTTCCTCATCTCCCGGTACACATATTTTGCCTTTATAATACAGGCACCCATCTCCTTTCAACTAATAGTCAGTCTCCTTCCCCCCTTGAATTCTGCCCATAACAGTTAGCAACTTTTCATCCCTTTACTGTGCTTTTTGTATTTGCTGTAACAAGCTTAGCTTTACAAGCAACTCAGCTAAAATTTCCCCATCTTGTGCTAAAGACAACCGAGCATTCAATGCTCTCAAAGCCATCATGGACTTCCTGCTCAGTGCGTCAGCCACTACATTTGCCTTCCCCAGATGGTAGTCGATCACATAGTCATTATCTTTAAGGAATTCAATCCATCTCCTCTGTCTCAGATTGAGTTCCTTCTGGGTTGGTAAATACTTCAGACTCTTTTGATCCGTATAAATGTAGCATTTCTCACCATATAGGTAATGCCTCCATATCTTTAATGCAAATATTAATGCTGCCAATTCCAGATCATGAGTTGGGTAGTTCTTTTCATGTGGCCTTAGCTATCTAGAAGCATAGGCAACTACTTTTCCTTCCTGCATCAGTACACACCCAAGCCCATTGTGAGAGGCATCACTGTAGATCACATAGTCTTTCTCTGACTCTGGCTATGTTAACACTAGAGCTTCTATAAGCATAGCCTTCAGCTTCTCAAAGCTGGTTTGACATTTATCATTCTAGTCAAACTTAACATTCTTATGTAGTAACTTAGTCAGTGGGGCTGCTATAAGGGAAAATCCCTTCACAAATCTTCTATAGTATCCAGCTAACCCCAAAAAGCTTTTAACTTCTGTTACATTTCTGGGAGGCTTCCATTCAACTATTACTTCAATCTTCTTTGGGTCTAACCTGATCCCATTTATTGACACAATGTGTCCAAGGAAGGATATCTCATCCAACTAGAAGTCACACTTGGACAACTTGGCATACAACTGCTTTTCCCACAGTGTCTGTAGTACTACTCTCAGGTGTTCATCAAGTTCTTCTCGCTTCTTAGAATACACCAAGATATCATCTATAAAGACCATAACAAATTGATCCAAGTAGGAATAAAAGATGCGGTTCATTAGGTCTATGAAAGCTGCTGGTGCATTTGTCAGCCCAAATGGCATCACTAGAAACTCATAGTGCCCATACCAGGTTCTGAAAGTAGTTTTAGGAACATTTGTCTCCTTCACTCTCAACTAGTGATAGCCGGATCTGAGATCTATCTTGGAGAATACTCCAGCTCCCCTCAATTGATCAAACAGGTTATCTACTCGAGGTAAAGGGTATTTATTTTTCACAGTCACCTTATTCAGCTATCTGTAGTCTATACATAGCCAAAGGGTACCATCCTTCTTCTTCACAAATAGCACTGGTGCTCCCCAGGGTGACACACTAGGGCGTATGAAGCCCTTGTCTAATAGGTCCTGTAATTGAACTTTCAACTCTCTCAGTTCAGTAGGTGCCATCCTATATGGAGCAATGGACATCGGTGTAGTACCCGGCATAACCTCTATAGCAAACTCCACTTCTCTATCAGGTGGCAAACCAGACAACTCTTCTGGAAACACATCTGAAAAATCACATACAGTGGGGATCTCTTACATGCTTGGGCTAGTCTTCCTAGTGTAACCACATGTGCTAAGAAAGCCTCACAGCCCTTTCTTATCATTCTTCTGGTTGCTGTGGCTGATATGATAGTAGAAAGACAACTCATTCCTTCACCCACAACTGTAATCTCATCCCCATTTGCTGTCTATAGTGACATCCTTTTTAGCCGACAATCTACCATCGCCTAATGACGTGATAACCAATCCATTCCTAATATCACATCGAACTCATGGAATGGTAGCTCAATCAATTTAGCTGGAAACTCACAACCCTGTATCCTCAGAGGACAACCCTTATAGACCTTTTTCACTATGACACTATGTCCTAAAGGGTTTGTAACTTGTATGTCCTCCTCTAACTCCTCTATCTATACCCCTCAATCAACTGGCGGTGTGATACACACATATGAATGTGTGGAACTCGGTTCAATTAATGCACATACTAACAGATCATAAAGAGAAAATGTACCTCTAATGACATCAACTGGCTCTGGCTCATCTCGAGCTCTCATTGCATAAGCACGAGGTGCTACCCTAGTCTCCTGCCTCTGAACTATCTCTACAGTAGGCCTCTGTTATGTACCAACTATATTAGGCCTCGCACGTCTTCTACCCCTCTATGTTGCTGGGGCAGACCTCTCCATCTGAGGTGGAGCAATGGGAGCACTAGTGTTCCTCTATGGACAATCCTTCAGGAAGTGATCAATCAGGTGATGGGGCTGATCCCCGTATAGCTACACCAAGTGAACTACTCACTGATGCACCAGACTATCCTCCACCTCTCCTTGGAGCAAACTGAGACTTCTGCTTCTTGCCCTGACCCTGAGTCTGACCCTAAGACTCCTTGGGCCTTTTACTACCCTTGTCTGCTGAATCGGACTGACCAGATCCAGAACCCCTTTTGTGTTGCCTATCCTTTCTGGACTGCTCTTCATTTCTGACTCTCTCCACATCAAGGGCTGATGCTACCAACAGAGAGAAATTGGTGAAGTGGTGAGATGTCACTATCAGCCTGATGTTGTCATTCAGTCCATCCTCAAACCTTTTGCATTTATCAGTTTTTGTGGGCATCAACTATAATGCATATCCGCCAAGTCTCACGAATTCCCACTCATATTCGAAGACTGTAAGCTACCTTTGTCTCAATGCCATGAATTCTCTCCTTCTGGCCTCCAAGTACACATGACTGATATATTTCTTTCTGAATTCAGTCAGAAAGAACTCCTAAGTAATCTGTGCAGGCTGTATCACTCTCGATACTGTCACCCACCATCTATAAGCATCCTCCTATAGCAGTGACAGAGCACACTCCAACTGCTGCTCTGGGGTGCAGTGCAACTGCTGCAACACCCTCTCTATCCTCTCCAGCCAATACTCTGCTGTGGCTGGATCATCATCCCTCTTACCCCTGAAGTCAACTGCCCCATACTTCCGCAGTCTCTCTAGTGGAGATCTGTGTACAGGTTATGGCTGTGGGGGCAGTGGTGGCTGTACAGGTAGTGATGGCTGTGGTTGTGGCTATGGAGGTAGCTGTCGCTGTGGAATGGCTCTGGTAACTTGACGAAGTAGCTGAGTCATCTATTCTAGGAAGGCCTACTGTGCTCTCCCTGCAGTACCCCGGGATGACTCGGCTCTACTGCTTTGCTCCCTACTAGGAGTAGGTGCGGGTGCGTGACTCTCTACCTCCTCCTCTATCCGTACAGGAGGTCTGTGCTCTGAAGGATCAGATGCCATTGATCCTATAAAATAGACAAAGAACAGATCTGCATTAGTGTCACCTCGACTCTATTTAAAGGCCCATGCATGTAATGCACTCTATCTATTTCTAACTATCTAGGTCTAGGACCACCTAAACCTCTGCTCTGATACCACTAAATGTGATGCCCCTTATCTGTCTACGGTATAGCCGAGCGAGAAGTGCCACATTCAGTGCCGGAGCACCCCATCTTATTTTATCATATCTATTCTAAACTTCTAATATCATTTAAAAGTAGTAATCCATGTGGAATTTTTTTTTTTATAACTTATTTCTGTGGAGACCCGGACAGAGCCTCCTCTGTTTTATTAGCATCTGGCGGGTTCCACTAATCATCTGTTAACATGTTCATATTCATTTCACATTTTCATATCATATTCTCTTTTATCATATCATTCACAACTATTTATGAGATCTCAAAATGAAGTATCATCTATTGCATTCATATGGAAATTTATAGATAATAAATTACAAGTTTTCATTTCAATCTCAAAGTTTAATTACAAGTCCAAAATGAAATACATCATAACTAGTAATTACATCATGATTAGACATAATGAACTAAAGTACTAGTCTATACATGGGCCCTACCAAAATACAAAAGACTGGTGAGGTGACTCTGGACAGTGGCAGATCTGGTCAGAGCTCTGTCAGGGCACTACTGGTGCTACTGCTGCGACTGCTTGGACTAGTCTCCAATACCTACGCGATGGAAAACCAACACGCTAAGTATAACGCTTAGTGGTGCATAATTTATAATAACAAATACTAAACAATTTAAATAATAATGGCAAATTTATAATTTCTGTGTCTTTTACATTTTTATTGCACTTTGAGAACAATTTAAATTATCGGGATCTTTTCTATTTACTTATTGTATATTCAATCTTAATTAATCATTAGCAATGCCCAAGAAACCTATAACAGACTATAAGAGCTGGATACACAGGAGTATACGGGTTAGACAGCCATATGTATACCCTGTATACATCTGTTAGGCATGAGGCCAGCTGTCGGGCACGAGACCCGTTGTCAAGCTTGCAAAGCCATAAATAAAGTAGGCAAAATGGCCAGTAAGTAGGCATATAGCTTGTAGAACAATCATACTAGACATATATTGTCAGTTTATGATTTTCTCGGTAGGCAGTACTGTTATCTGTAATCCCTAATTGGTATACCAATTGATCGAAACTAAATAAATAAGTCTAGGTATACTATGGGCAATCACACCTTGTTACATTTTTATTTGAATGTTCATATCATTTTATAGTGGGAAAATAGGTCCCACACACCTCTTTCAAGTAGTTTAGTGTTTAATAGCTTGTTAGGGTGAAATGCCCTACCATAAGATAATTTATCTCATGGACCTTTCTTTAGTTTCAGTTTTTATGTCTCATTTTTACCTATCTAATTGATCAGGTTGCAGCTACTATTTGGCCACACTTCCTTCATGGAAGTTGTTCCCCTATGTCTTATCTTTATTTTCATTTTTGAATCATTTCAATTTGATTTTTAAAACTCAAGTTATGGTCAGATAACCATAAATGACTCATTTCTAGATTCTGGTTCCTTAACTAGTTAGCTTTTGGACTTAAAGTTTACCTAATTAATGAAATAGGTTGCGGTCACTTTTAGGCATGGTGATCTTCATAAAAATTGTTGCCATATGTCTTATGATCATTAAGAAATTTCTATCACAATTTTTCAAGCTTTTTGGAATTATTTATAGCCAATTAACTGACCTGGGCTCATGTACCATGTGCCAATAGGGGCTCAGTTCAGGACAGTGACTACAGGTCACTTTTTGAGGTTCTTAAATTCATAATTTGAGGAAGGTTTCTAAAATAAAGTTGTATCCCTATCTCTCAGGTTTCTGGAAAGGTATGGCTCATCTCAATTGGATTTTTCTAATGCGAGTTATGACTAATAGACTATTCTGGGGTCAAGTGAAGTTTGGTCAGATTATAGGTTTTGATGCAGTGAATTGTTCTAACTATTTGACCTAATTCTCTTGATTTTTGGGTTTTTGTCAAAATACTAATTTTGTAGGTCTGTGTCTTGTGGACATTTTGCCACTAGTTTCATTACATTTGAGTTCTTGTAGACCAAGTTATGGCCATTTTGCCAAAACTGGTCGGATGAGTTTGTGTCCAGCAGTTTCTGGACAACCTAATTCTAGGCAGTTTTGTGACTCAAATTGGGCTAGCAATTTGGTTTGGTTTTTGGCATTTCTGGGTTCAGTGGTCTTCATGAAAATTATAGCCCTATGTCTAAGCTTTCCAATGGTATCAAATTCAGGTCATTTAGACCAGTATAGAGGGAGTTATGACCAAATGAATATGTATTTTTCATTTGGTCATTTTCTGGGTTTGGTGTAGGGTAATCCGGATTTGGGCAGTGTTTAGGTCAAGTTTTTGACAAAATTTGGGCATGGTGTCTACATGAAAATGGGCTATTTTGGGTCTAATTTCACCTCCAATTGGCCTCATACCAATTGGAGTCACACATTTTCAGTTAGGGTACAACAAACACAATGGACTCATTGAGTCCCAACCTATAGAAAATTTGACACTCCCAAAATTCAATATCCTCCAACTTTTTTACTTCAATTTGCATGCATAACACTTCTATAAGCACAATCTCAACTCAATAGGTTAATTTCAAGCATTTACACAAAGTCCTCAAGCATTTACATAAACCCTAGTTTTCAAAGTTTCAAATTTACACAAACACTACACAATCAAACTCCCAAACATTTCAACTCATCACACATTTTCATGGAATCATTTTTCATCACTTAAAAGCAATAAACCTCAAGTTTCATGGCTGCCGAAAATTCAAGGCTTTCCTCAAGATTTTCTTTTTATTTTCATGATATTTATACTTGGCTAAACATGCTTTTCATGTTTAATAAAGAGAAGAAGATGGATTAGTGCACTAATCTTTTTGTAACTTGTTAAACTTCACTTTCTTTGCTTCTTATTGGTATCTATGGCTTCCTTATGGAGTGGGGAGTAATTTTTGTGAAGTGAGCTATGGGTTTTGACGGGTAGAAGCTTAGAAAATCAAGCATGACATCAATGGTGGAAATATGGAGGAGGTGTGCCGGCCATGAGAGAGAAGAGGGAGTGGGGAAGAAGATGGTTGGTGAAAATTTGTCTTCTTATGGCTATTTATATTTATATTTTTTTGTACTTAATTTTTAAATTTGTCATAAGCTTATTTTTCTTTTTCCTTTTCTTTTCTTTTCTTCTTCTTTTCTTCTTCTTTTCTTTTTCTTCCTAATTCAATTCATAATATTAATTTGTGTTAATTTTTATTCTCTCAAATTTTTAATTTTGACATTTAGATCAAAATTCACCTCTGGGGGTGAAATGACCAAAATGCCCTTCATGGTGCATATGGGTTATTTTTATTATTTTTTGTACCAATTAATAAATTATCTAAATTTTATTTTATTTTTCTCTAAATTTTTTCTATATTTTTTTAACATTTATTCCATCAATTTATGCCTCCTCACTATAGTTTAAGTGTAGTTCTAGGCATTTTGACTGTCCCAACAGACATTAGTCGTCGAAACAGTAAAATATACGGACTACCTATGGTGAGGGCATTACATTAAGAAAGGTTAAAGTGTAAAATTTTAACTTAATTAATGGTAATGGAAATTTATATTGTAATTCTTTTATAAAATAAGTTAGATAAAAAATATTAAATTATAATATTTTACCTAGCATATATTGTACGAGTAAGAAGCGAAAATTATAGTTATAAAAAACAAAATTGAATATACAAATTGAGATAAGTATAGAAAAGAGCATAACATTTAAAACATGTAATATAATATAACAAAATTAAAAGTAGTAGCATACTTAATATGTAAAATAAGACAAGTATTAAAATAAGTTATGTGCCGCAGTCAGGTCTCCTTATATGTCACATCGATCGAAGAACTCGATGTTGTCTTGATGATTCCTCCCCTGTAGTAGAATGCATACCACTTTGTTCATAGTGTCCAAATAGTCTCGCACCAGATGGAATATGGCCTAAGGCAGCAGACTAATATAGTGCAAAGAATTGTTCTAAACCATATCCACCAAATTGCATGAAAGCATAGTGTGACGGCCTAATGGTAGATGGTCTGCCAAAAGGCGCAAATAAGCCACTGAATGGTGTTTGTGGCTACTGACTCTTAATGAAGTTGAACGTGGTTCTGCTTTGCATTTGAGATTGATATGGCATCCATGTTGCTGTTGGGCCAGGCATTGATGGGCCAGACACCCAACCAGTGTATTGTGTTGGGATAGTTTTTGAATATGGTTGGAATATTGTGGATAGACCAGGATTAGATGGTGTAGGTGGTGAGGGAACTGGGTCAAAAGGATCAAGCTTAAATGAAGGGCAATAAAGGTGGAATGCGACGAGTGGGGATAAAACATCACGAGGTGGAAAGGGTGGATGAACTAGCTGTTGTTGACATTGAGCAGAACATGATTGATGTCATCTATGTGAGGGCTCAGGGTGATCGACGGGTTGGTCCTCTTCCAATTCATCGATAAATGTTATTGGTTGAGGTGTGGGCTAAGGATGTGACACCTCTTACCCGTCTACAGTGTAGTCGAGCAAGATATGCCACGCAGTGTACCGAAACATCCTATTTTAATTTAATCATTTTTTTATTCTTCCTAATTTATTTTTTTCATAGATATGAATTACAATTTATTAAATATAATTCATTTAAGTCATTTATTGAAATTATAATTTATTTGAGGTTCCAAAAATTTTATAGAAAATTTGGCAGAGTACCGGCTAAAAATGGAGAAAACAGTTCTTCGAAACCTGTGAAAAACACTTCCAATAATCATTTCCAATCATTCTTAAACTCCAATAACCATCAATATGGTCTCAACATTAGCAATCATTTCAAGTTCTCAACATTAATCCACAATTTCATTCAAATTCAAAATCAACTAAAATTTCATAAAGATATTCTCAAATTACATTAATTAACAAAATTCTTCAAATATGTACATCAACATATGATTACATAAATTTACTATTTATATGAGTTCATAATTTACAAATCACAAACTACTACCTATTACAAAATGCAAAAACATAATTTCAAAAGGGACCTAAAGGTCCTACCACTGATGCACTGTAGATGCGAGGTGACTCTGACTCTAGACAGATCTGTGACCTCACCCAGTGTGTGGTCTGTTGCGCTCTCTGTCTATCTCTCCAGAACCTACGCATGGCAAAAAGCAACGCGCTAAGCAATAATGCTTAGTGGTGCCAATAATAAAATAAAAAAAACTAATAAAAAAAAATAAATATGCAGTGAGTGTATTGATGTCTCATGCAGATAAATTTTTGATAATTATTGGTAGTCTTATTTATTTGATACTTGTTATATTCATTATTTCATTAAATTTATCAACTTTCATTTTTGGTTGCCCAAGTAACCTATAGTGGATGACTGGACTAGATAAACGGGTAAACTGGCACTGGGTATCAAGTACCTCGGGCCGTCACACCATCGGTCACATATGTGTCTCTCGGTGTGCAACAAAACAGCTAATAATGTCACACCCTACCCCTCTGTAAGGCATAACATGATCCCGTAGTATACCTAATGAATTACCAACTTCGCCTACTGATAACCCATTAAATACACTACAAAGGATTTTCAAAAACTTTTCTTACTTGTTTTACAGTGGTGAGCACTATTTACAGGTATTAAAAACCTTTTTGAACTGAGGTGAATTAACTAACACATTTAGACTATTAGTAATTTCTGTAAAAAATATTTTGGCAGAGTGTCCTCCGTAATTTGGATAAAACAGTTCTTCAAAAACCTGTAAAAAGCACTTCAATATTTTTCTCAATCTCAAACTCTAGCATAATTCAACACAAATCCACAATAATTTTTCAAAGACTGAGATACAAGAAATATAATACAATTTTTACAAGTCCAAATAACTCATAATTTTACAACTTTAATGTACAATTTTAATTTACAACTGCTTAAAACCAAGAACACTATATACATACAGTGAACATATATTACAATATAAAATGCAGAATATGGTATACTTAATATACCCGATGATTTCTCGCTAAATGTACTAGCAGCCTAGTCTGCTGCCCTGTCAGTCTGTCTACCTGCGACAGCAATGAAAAGCTATCGCTGAGTAAAATTTACTCAGTGGTGCACAATAACAATTTGAAATGCGATATATAAATCTCTTATTGACAGTTCACAAATCAAATGATTCACAATTCCATTTCACAATTTACAAAATTCATCTAACACAAATTTGATCAAGTAATTGAATAATACCGTTTTGCAAATCAATAACACAATTCGATCAAATAACTGAATAATACCGTTTTGCAAATCAATAACACAATTCGATCAAATAACTGAATAATACAATGTTGCCAATCGATAACATAATTTAGGCCATGACACAATTTTTTCCCACACATGCCGTGTTGTACACCACGACAAGACACACTCACCCCAATAATCGAAATCAATGAGGGAGGAAGCTAGCTGAATAATGAGTACTCATCCACACTCACCTCAGACTGGGAAGTCAATGAGGGAGGAACATAATCACACTCACCCCAGACTGATAAGTCAAAGAGGGAGGAATATAATAACAGTGTCATGCCAAGTGTGAATCGAAACAATTTCAAATCACAATATTTCATACAAACCATAAATCACATTTTATCTCAAAATTTCCATTTGCAAAATTGGCAACACAATAAGTTCCAAATAATATTCCCAAAACCAAAGCAATCAAAACTTATTCATAACTCATTTCTCCACATAAATTTTCTAGTAAAAGCAGTGAATATAAAAATATTGTGCACGGACACAATTTAAAACAATAACATATAAATAATCGTAATTTATTTCAATTGAAAAATTCAAAAGAAATACTTATTGTGCACAAATACAATTTAAAACAATAACATACAATTAATCATAATTTATTTCAATTGAAAAATTCAAAAAAAATAATTATTGTGCACAAACACAATTTAAAATAATAAAACAATAACATATAAATAATCGTAATTTATTTCAATTGAAAAGTTCAAAAGAAATACTTATTGTGCACAAAACTCTGATAACTGTCTCTTGGCTCTGACTCAGTGTTTCCTTCCCCTCCATGAGTCTTTGCTAACTGAGAAACACAATTTGAAGTGTTTCAGTACTCATTTAAACTGTATCTAACGATAATGCTTGATAATTAATTCACTGAATTCATTTATTCGCTTAGTCAACCTACTATGTTGACCCTTGGTACATTCTAGGTAATTTAGGTTTTAATGTCATTAATATGTCACATTCGATAGTCTTTTAGGGTTGGTACATGTTACCAAATTCCGTGCATACTGCATTTTCTTGCGATTTGCTGGATTCAGGGATACTAGTTTGACCTAGCCGGACGACCTAGTTTCCTCGGTTTTCGGATTTCAGTCAAAACTACAAACTTGTAGATCTATGTCTTATGGAACGCGGGGCAAAATTTCAGGTCATTCTGAGTTATTTAGGCCAAGTTATGGTCATTTTACTATTGCTGGTCAAATTGCACCAAAATTGGTCATTTTAGGTCACTTTAGGTCATTTTAGGTTCGGCCAGTTTTTGGACCCCAACTTGTGCAAGCTGTTTGACTTACTTATAGTCATTTCTGGGCTTTGGTGTCCTCATAAGACTTGTAGATATGGGTCTTAACTATTCATGGTTAAAATTTCAGGTCAATTGGACCTGTTTTGAGTGAGTTATGACCTAAAAACTAACTACTGCCCAAATGGTCAATTTTCAGGCCTCATTTGCACTTAATCCGGATTTGGTCATTTTTCAAGCTACCTTGCAAGCAGAATTTTGGCAAGCTTCCTTCATGAAAGTTGGCACATTTTGTGCCTAGTTTCACCTCCAATTGGTCTCATACCAATTGGAGCCACACACTTAAAGTTATAGGCCTAAAATACAAACTGCCTTATTGCAATTCTTGCATACATATCAAACATCACTTTTAACACTCACCAAACTTAACATTCAAACTAATTCTGGTTATACCATAACCTAAACATAATTCACAACACATTATAGGTCATTTTGGCAGCTTACAATTACATTCAATGTGCACCAACAAGTGCAGAATTCGCCCAACTCAATTTACAACAATTTAACTCCATAACCAAGCTCATTCACATGTCCAACCTTCACACCACTATACACACATTCAAATTGCCATAACAACCAACACATTTTAACATCATTATTCCATAAACCAAGCATGAATTTCAGCATTCTTCAAGAGTTAACAAACTGCCACAATGGTACACTTACATTCCATTACTTTCCAAGCTTTAAATCTCATTTTACATTTACATATACTAAGTATACATTACCCAAACAATTTTCTACACAATATACATTTAATCAATCATTTAATTCACCATTTACAAGCACAATTAAACTGCCTTCAAGGTGTTTCCATGGCTGCCAAAAGTGCACATTCCCATTCAACATCAAAACTCAAAAATTTCTCCATAAATCAAACACCCATAACACCCTTACAAACTTTAACAAAGCAACAATAAAAAACTCAAACTTACCTATGGATGAGACTTCTTAAATCTTCACCAAAACTTGGTCTTCTTGCTGCCAATCTACTGCCCAAGTGGTGTAGACTAACTTTGATGAAGGAAGGTAGAAGGAAAGAAGCTTGAATCTCATATGCATGGAGCTTCAACCATGCGTCAATGGAGTTTTTTGGGAGCAAATTTTCTGCTGGTTCTAAGGTTGAAGATGAAGATGTATATTCTGCCCAAATGAAGCTTTAGTGGTCCACTTAAATGAGTTAGTGGACCACTATATAAGAATTAAATCATTGTTTATTCTAAGGTTCCATTTTTCCACATTTAACTCCCAATTTTTGCTATTTACATTAGGTACCACCAATTTAATTTTTCATGACATTTTCCAAGTGTAATATTATTTATTTTTAATGGAGATTTAGGTCAAAAGACAACTCGGGGTGTCAAATGACCACAATGCCCCTGTTTGGGTTGCATTCCCGATTTTTCGGTAACACTGGGTTTTGTCCGTTTTTCGATTTCTCGCTTTTCTTTGTACTAATTATTTAATTTTTCTTTGATATTTCTAATGATATTTCTACTTCAATTGATGTCTCTTTAACTCCTAAAAATATTTTTTAGGGTTCCCCGCGGTCCAGGGCTAGTCAACGGTCTACGCTGTGACTTCCCGGTGCGGTCACCCATCGCTAGGGTTCTCGGCTCGCTTAACTTGCATTTCTTTACTATTATTTTTCCTTTATTTTTCTTGTATTTTATTTTCTTGTATTTCATTATTTAATGTCTCCTCACTCATATCGAAGTGTAGTTCTAGGCATTCTAGCTGTCCGGACAATACTGGTCACCGGAACAGTAGAACGCACTACCGAACTTAGGGGTGTTATAAATAAGCTATAATAATATTAGGTACAAGGCCAAGTCTCAACACAATGTCAGAATGGCTAAAAGCCATGAAATCACAGAATGGCATAATTCCATGTGTAGTACTGCTAACTGAACCCTATTGGCATGCCAACCTATCCAAACCAATCTTGCTAGGTGTACTAGGTCATGTTACACTTTTAAACTTTACAAATCTTGAAATTTAAGTTTAGGTGTTACTATTCATTTCATTAGTCAACTAAAATGTTGACTTTTGCATAGACAATAGGTACATTGATTCTAATACTCCCAACATACCACATTTTGCATTCTAAAATTGTTGGTATTGGTTGCCAATACCACTTCTAAGCTTAGTGCTAGTTGTTCAAAATTTTCAGATTTCAAGCCTTGTGTTTACTGCTCCATTGGTCATTTTTACAGTAGGAATTTGGCAAAATTGTCTTCATGAAAGTTGTTCCTTATTTTGTCTAGTTACATTTATTTTTTTGAAACACTCTATTTGGAGTTTTGTAGCTCAAGTTATGGCCTAAACACCATAACTGGCCGGATTGGATAGAATCCAAAATTCTGGGCAAAACTGGCTCTGCCAGATTTGGTAACCTAAGTTTGGTTGGAAATTTGACTAGGTTATGGTCAGAATTTTGATTTGTGTCCCTCATGAAAGTTGTAGGTATATGTCTCAGCTTTCTGCTGGTAAAATTTCAGGTCAATTGGACCTTTTTACACCGAGTTATTACCAAATGAATAAACATTATTCATTTGGTCATTTTGCCCAGGCAGACTGCAGATCACCTAGATTAGGGCAATTTTTAGGTCAACTTAGTTTGGTTTTCTGGGCAAGGTTTCTATATCAAAGTTGCGCCATTATGTGTCTAGTTTCATTTCCAATTGGTCTTGCACCAATTGAACCTACACAACCCAAGTTATAGCTGCCCAAATAGGCTGGACTCACATCCAGACCTGCAGGTCACACAAGGCAGCTTAGCCAAACTCAAATCCCAAGCTACAACTCACTTCAATTCTTCATCATACACAGCCAAATGGTCACTAATTGACCATTTAAACTTTCATTCACCAACACATGAACAAGATCCAAGTTTTTGTGTCCAAACCCTAGCTCAAATTCAAGGTTCACACAACACATGTCAATTAGGATACTAATCCATTTCAAATTTATGTCTACACATCAACACCATTTCTAAGCCATTTTAAATCCATCAAAACCATCAACTACCACTCCCATAAAGCTGGCCAAAATTCCATTCTCAATTTCACACATGATTTATCTCAATTTCTTAATTATTTGTTTATATTCAAACTAAATTTTAAGAAATAAACAAGATTAAGTAATTAACATGCACTAACCTCTTTGGTCCCTTTATTGGCTTGTACAAACCTTGTAATTTCTTCACTTTATGATAATCAAAACCTTGCTCTTGATGTGGGGGTTAATTTTTGTGAAGGGTGTTTAGGGTTTTGGGGTGAGATTTGGTGAGTTTTAAAGCTTGTGTAAGCTTTAATGGTGGAAGGGCTAGGAGAAGAGGAAACGGCAAGGAGAAAAAGCTAATGACTTTTCTGATTTTTTTTTTCTTTTTCTATCTTCTTTTATTACTTAATTTAGTGGCTTTTAATTTTGATTGGTGGAGATAGGGGTGATGACATCATGTGATGTCAAAATTGTCATTTAATCTCATTTTCTTTCCTTTTCTTGTCTACTTAATTTCAATTTAATTTTTAATAATATTTATTCATATTTTATGTCATAATAATTATTTACTTAACTGGACAAGTCGGCCAAAAATCATCTCTGAAGACGAAATGACCAAAATGCCCTCCGTTTGGCTTAACAGACTAAAATTGTCTGTACTGATTGAAAAATTTTTCTAAGTATTTTCTTGGCATTCCAATGCCATAGGAACCTCAACGACCCTTCTCTGGGGTCCCAAAAATTATTTTATGAATTTTTCCTCGGGTCTAGGGCTCCTAGTTGCGAGAACCGCAATTTTCCACTAGGTTACCCATCGTTAGGACACCGGCTCATTTAACTTAGTTGTATTTTATTTCTAAAATTTTTCCAAAATTTTTCTTATTAATATTTGAGTTAATTATGGTTCCTCACTTTAGTTTAAATATTTTTCCGAACGTTCTAGCTATCCGGACCGACACTGATCACCGGAACAGTAGAATGTATGGAGTTGCTATAGGGAGGGTGTTACAACTCTTCCCCTCTAATTTAAATTTCGTCCTCGAAATTTACCTGATGCAAACAGTTAAGGGAACTGTTGCCTCATCGTCTCTTCACTTTCCCAAGTTTCCTCTTTGGTGTTGTGGTGCCTCTAAAGCACTTTCGCCAGTGAAATCTGCTTATTCCTCAACTCTTTCACTTCCCGAGCCAGGATCCGTATGGGTTCTTCTTCATATGTCAAATCCGGTTGTACTTCAATTTCTTCCATGTAGATGACATGTGAAGGATCTAAGCAGTATCTTCTTAGCATAGATACGTGGAACACATTATGGATCTTATCCAGCTCTGGTGGTAAAGCTAGCCTGTAGGCCACTGGACCCACACGTTCAATAACTTCATATGGGCCAATGAACCTAGGGCTTAACTTACCTTTTCTTCTAAGCCTTAGTACCTTCATCCACGGTGACACCTTGAGGAACACTTTGTCGCCAACCGCATATTCTATTTCTTTCCTCTTTAGGTCGGCATAAGATTTTTGTCTGTCTGAGGCAACCTTCAAATTGGCTTTGATTAGTTTTACTTTCTCCTCAGTCTGTTTCACCAGGTCTGGCCCTACCAGTTTATCTTCACCCAATTCAGTCCAGCACACTGGAGTTCTACATTTCCTCCCATACAGTGCTTCATACGGGGCCATTTGGATGCTAGCTTGGTAGCTATTGTTGTATGCAAATTCTGCCAGTGGGAGGTATCTATCCCAACTTTCCTTAAACTCAATGACACAACTCCTTAGCATATCCTCAAGGACCTGACATATATTTTATGTTATTATTATTATTTAAGTTCAGTATTTATGTTAGTTCAATTGGTTTCAATTGTTTACCTGGATTACTCTTTCTAATTGCGCATCCATCTGAGGATGGAAAGCTGTGCTGAAGTGGAGTTGTGTACCCAAGGATTCATGCAACTTCTTCCAAAATCTCGATGTAAACCTTGGGTCTCGATCAGATATGATGGAAAGTGGGATTCCATGCAGTCTAACTATCTCACTGATATACAATTCTGCTAACTTCTCCAGTGAGTAGTCAGTCCTAACCGGCAGAAAGTGTGCTGACTTTGTCAATCTATCTACTATCACTCATACTGCATTATGCTTCTTCTGGTGAGAGGTAGACCACTTACAAAATCCATGGTGACCCGATCCCATTTCCATTCAGGTATGCGTTTAGGCTGTAGCAAACCCGATAGAACTTGATGTTCTGTCTTGACTTGCTAACATGTCAAGCATTTAGTCACATAGTCAGCTATGTCCTTCTTCATACCAGGCCACCAATAATGAAGCTTCAGATCATGGTACATTTTTGTACTTTTTGGGTGCATAGCATAAACACTAGTATGTGCCTCTTTTAGAATATTGGCTTTCAATTCCCCATTATTTAGTACACACACTCTTCCTTTGTAGTACAGACACCCATTTGCTTTCACCCCATAGTCAGTTGTCTTCCCTTTTGAGATTTTATTCAAAATAACCTTTAGCTTCTCATATGCCTTCTGCCCATCTAAAATCTGTTGTAGCAGGTTTGGCCTCACTTGCAACTCAGTCAAAATAGCTCCATCTCAAGCCAAGGATAGACGGGCATTCAATGATCTCAAAGCTGTGATGGATTTTTTGCTTAAAGCATCAGCAACTACATTTGCCTTCCCAGGATGGTAGTCAATTACACAATCATAGTCCTTCAGGAACTCAATCCATCCCCTCTGTCTAAGGTTGAGCTCCTTTTGGGTTGGCAAGTATTTCAGGCTTTTGTGGTCTGTGTAAATGTAGCACTTTTTACCATACAAGTAGTGCCTCCATATCTTTAGTGCGAAGATAATTACTGCAAGTTCTAGATCATGGGTAGGGTAATTCTGTTCATGTGGCCTTAGCTGCCTACAAGCATAAGCGACCACCTTCCCCTCTTGCGTCAGTACACACCTTAACCCATTATGAGAGGCATCACTGTAGACTACAAAGTCCTTTCATGACACTGGCTGTGTTAACACTGGTGCCTTTATCAACATAGCCTTCAACTTCTCAAAACTGGTATGACACTTGTCATTCCAGTCAAATCTGACATTCTTGTGTAACAACTTGGTCATTGGAGCAGCTATTAAGGAAAATCCCTTCACAAATCTTCTGTAATACCCAGCTAGCCCCAAGAAACTTCTGACCTCAGTTGTATTCCTGGGAGACTTCCATTCCATCACTGCTTCTATTTTCTTGGGATCCACTCTAATCCCATCAGCTAACACTATGTGTCCAAGGAATGCAATCTCATTCACTAGAAGTCACACTTGGACAACTTAGCATATAGCTTCTTTTCTCTCAGGGTTTGCAGAACAATCCTCAAATGTTCATCATGTTCTTCCCTGATCTTGGAATACACCAAAATATCATTAATAAAGACTACTACGAATCGATCTAGGTATGGATGGAAGATACGGTTCATAAGGTCCATGAATGCTGCTGGTGCATTTGTTAAGCCAAAGGGCATCACCAGAAACTCATAATGCCCATACCGGGTCCTGAATGCAGTCTTTGGCACATCTGCATCCTTCACCCTCAACTGATGATACCCTGATTAGAGATCAATTTTGGAAAATACTCCTGCTCCCTTCAACTGATCAAACAGATCATCAATTCTAGGCAACGGATACTTATTCTTCACAGTCACTTTATTCAACTGTCGGTAATCAATACATAAACTCAAAGTCCCATCCTTCTTTTTTACAAACAACACTGGAGCTCCCCATGGTGACACACTGGGGCGTATGAACCCCTTATCTAGTAACTCCTGTAACTGGATTTTCAGTTCCTTCAATTCTGTGGGTGCCATTCTATAAGGAGCAATAGAGATTGGTGTTGTACCCAGTAGTATCTCAATAGCAAATTCAACTTCCCTTTCTGGTGGCAAGCCAGATAATTCTTCAGGGAACACATCTGGGAAGTCTCTTATTGTGGGTATGTCACACAGATCTGGCTTAGCCTGCTTAGTATCCACCACATGTGCTAGGTAGGCTTCATAGCCTTTTCTCATCAGTTTTCTTGCAACTATGGCTGAGATGACATTGGACAAGAAATCTGTCTTTTCCCCCACAACTGTAATCTCATTACCCTAAGGAGTTTTCAATGAAATCCTCTTCAACTTACAATCAACCATTGCCTGATAACGTAACAACTAGTATATTCCCAAAATCACGTCAAACTCATGGAAAGACAACTCAATCAGGTCTGCCAAGAATTCATACCCCTGAATCCTTAAAGGGCAACCCTTGTATACTTTGTTCACCGCTACACTGTGGCCCAATGGATTAGTGACTAGAATGTCTTGGTCACTCTCCCCTACTAATATCCCCCTTTCTACAGGTAGGTTGATGCAGATGTATGAATGAGTGGATCCTGGATCCACCAATGCATGCACAGATGTATTGTAGAGAGAGAACATACCCCTGATGATTTCCGGGGCATCTTGCTCCTCCTGAGCTCTCATCGCATAGGCTCTGGCAGGTGGTCTGCCCTCAGGCCTCTCTGGGAATCCAAAATTCTGGGAAAAACTGGTTCTGCCAGATTTAGTAACCTAAGTTTGGTTGGAAATTTAACTAGGTTATGGTTAGAATTTTGATTTGTGTTTTTCAGGAAAGTTGTAGGTATATGTCTCAGATTTCTGCTGGTAAAATTTCAGGTCAATTGGACCTTTCTACACTAAGTTATGACTAAATGAATAAACACTGTTCATTTAATCATTTTGCCCAAACAGACTGCAGGTCACCCTGACTAGGGCAATTTTTAGGTCAGCTTAGTTTGGTTTTCTGGGCAAGGTTACTATATCAAAGTTGTGCCATTATGTGTCTAGTTTCATTTCCAATTGGCCTTGCACCAATTGAACCTACACAACCCAAGTTATAGCTGCCCAAACAGGCTGGACTCACATCCAGACCTGCAGGTCACACAAGGCAGCTCAGCCAAACTCAAATCCCAAGCTACAACTCACTTCAATTCTTCATCATACACAGCCAAATGGTCACTAATTAACCATTTAAACTTTCATTCACCAACACAAGAACAAGATCTAAGTTTTTGTGTCCAAACCCTAGCTCAAATTCAAGGTTCACACAACACATGTCAATTAGGCATACTAATCCATTTCAAATTTATGTCTACACATCAACAGCATTTCTAAGCCATTTTAAATCCATGAAAACCATCAACTACCACTCCCATAAAGCTGGCCAAAATTCCATTCTCAATTTCACACATGATTTATCTCAATTTCTTAATTATTTGTTCATATTCAAACTAAATTTTAAGAAATAAACAAGATTAAGTAATTAACATGCACTAACCTCTTTGGTCCCTTTATTGGCTTGTATAAACCTTGGAATTTCTTCACTTTATGATAATCAAAACCTTGTTCTTGATGTGGGGGGTTAATTTTTATGAAGGGTGTTTAGGGTTTTGGGGTGAGATTTGGTGAGTTTTAAAACTTGTGTAAGCTTTAATGGTGGAAGGGCTAGGAGAAGAGGAAACGGCAAGGAGAAGAAGCTAATGAATTTTTTGATTTTTTTTTCTTTTTTATCTTCTTTTATTACTTAATTTAGTGGCTTTTAATTTTGATTGGTGGAGATAGGGGTGATGACATCATGTGATGTCAAAATTGTCATTTAATCTCATTTTCTTTCCTTTTCTTGTCTACTTAATTTCAATTTAATTTTTAGCAATATTTATTCACATTTTATGTCATAATAATTATTTACTTAACTAGACAAGTCGGCCAAAAATCATCTCTGAAGACGAAATGACCAAAATGCCCTCCGTTTGGCTTAACAGATTAAAATTGTCTGTATCGATTGAAAAGTTTTTCTAAGCATTTTCTTGGCATTCCAATGCCATAGGAACCTCAATGACCTTTATCTGGAGTCCCAAAAATTATTTTATGAATTTTCCCTTGGGTCTAGGGCTCCTAGTTGCGAGAACCGCAACTTCCCACTAGGTTACTCATCGATAGGGCACCGGCTCATTTAACTTAGTTGTATTTTATTTCTAAAATTTTTTCTAAATTTTTCTTATTAATATTTGAGTTAATTATGGTTGTTCACTTTAGTTTAAATATTTTTCCGGACGTTCTAGTTGTCCGAACCAACATTGGTCACCGGAAAGGAGATGGCATCTGGAGAAGGTGACTTTCTTGCTGTAGAGCATTCATCATATTTCTCAATGTACGCTTAACTTGCACCATATTTTCAGTTAATGGGTTCTCCAATTTTAGCAAATAATCCTCGGTTCCGTCCTCCTGTAAATGAAAACTTACATGTATTAAATAAAATTTTATGTTAAAAATTATATAAAATGAATAACAGTAAATAATGTGTGTTCAAAATCATTACCATAGAACCAATAACAACTCCACTGATTTAGATCCAACGTTTCGTAACTCGACGATACCACTACATATATTCAGAATAATGGTGGAGTGGTTGTACCATTTGTTGCCCTTGAACAATGAACTCTTCTCGCCTATTCTAATGATTAATATATGTCGCATGGTGGTGCTCCCAATTACTCTCACTTGGTCAGAGAGTAATCTCATGCAGCTCGTTTTTTTGCATCAGTGGGCGTAGAATAGGTTGAACCAATTCAAACTGCTGGAGCACCCTATTATGTTGGTGCCATTCAATAATATGGAAGCAAACTAATGACACTATTGCCTTCCAAATGGGATGGCCCTGAACACAAATGTCTGGAAGCTCATCCAACAATTCATCATCATATGGTTCCCATGTAATCTGCAAGTTCATTATCACAAAACATTAAGCTAGGATAAATGTAAGGAAAAATATAACATATTATTATTTGAACTATGATTATGGAAGTGTGGTTTGCATTTTAAGGGCGCATCTGATCAAGGTTGTATTGGATTTGTGGTAGTACATGGGTTATTACTTCAATAATCTGTTTACCTCTACTCCATCTGTTAGCTAAAAATAAAAATTTTGATGTAATGCAATAAAAATCAAATTGTTCATTTCTAAATCGAAAGAGAATAAAAGTATAGGGACATACCTAACACCTAGTGGATTATTATCAGGTGTTGATAGATCTCTTAATGATGGAGATATTATTTTAAATCTGTCTTAGGCCTACATCTGCAAAATGAATAGGGGCCCTAAAATCTCATTAGTTTCAATGACTATAACACGACATAGTTCCCGATAAAGGAAGACTAAGCATGCTCCCCCCTAACTGTATGTTGTAGCTTCCCTCAAGTCTTCTAAAAGGGATAGGAACATCAAGTTCACACGTGAGTTTGTTTTATTGGGAAAAATTGAACTGAGTAGTTGTAATATATATGCTCATGCATGGCGTAACATAGTTAAGTTATCTGTATGATGTGGAATATCTCCAAACTCAGCTAGCCATGATAATTTCTTTGTATGTCCTCTTATCATAGCCGAGGGTGGTCTAGATGCCAACAACATCTCACAAAGTACTAGCCAGTCAGCCCTTGACATCCCAATGACAGGAGAACCATTTATTGGTAAACCAGAAATAATGCCTACATCCTGGAGAGTGATTGTACACTCACAAATTTGCATCATAAATGTATGGGTCTCTGGTCACCATCGCTCTACAAAGGCACTAATTAGGTGCCAGTTAAGCGCGAAAAATTCTAGATGAGCAATACCAATAAATCCAGAATCTTGAAGATGACGAACTATTCTGTTGTCAATGTTAGAATGCAAAATGTTCCCTTACCTCCTGTAGGTAAGCACTTCATGCTCAATTGTACCATTCCAAATCCCTTTAGAATTGTATTGTGGCTACAGTCGAAGAAGTTGTGGATCAATCGGACCTAACATAATGTAATCTCTTCTTTGTTGTTGTCTAGCCATAGTTATTCATTGTGGCAAATATACATTTAAAAATTGTGTTTTCATAACTACAACATTGCACATATTTCTCTTATATAGTAATTAAGACATAAATGATAATAAAAATAATAAATAAAATAATTATATTAACTAACAATTTTTAGTTATGCATTCATTAAAAGTCTTCAGTACATAGTAAATACAAACATAGATGCAAAACATTCTTTAATAAATAAATAAAATATATACATATTGTTCATAATAGTATAACTAACTAGGTCAGCCTGACTATTTTGTTCACTGGACTTGATCTAATTAGGTCATCATAAAGGTCTTTCTCCAATTTATAGTCGATTATAGATAACATTGGCTTCACCAGAGTATCTTTGTTACTATCACGCATATTATGCCAGTCGACTAGCACATAGTCCTCGTGGCAACCCAAGTAGCATACTCTTTCAAAAAGCCTTTAAGTAGTAGTAAATATGATGGGGTATGGTTAGCTTCCAATTTTTTCCATACGCGATCGAGTATACCCTTATTGTTAACACAACTAAAAGCTAACCTTAATGTCAAATATCTAGGTTTATCTATTAATAGCTCTCATTCCTATATAACTTGTTGCATTAGGCCCGTTGACCCTTATCATATGCCTCACAAGGCAAACTAGGTAATCCCTTGTACTTGAGATTGTTATTTCCATAGGTAGATCAACCAAATTCTTAATCATAGCATGTACCCTTGCCTGCTATTGTCAACTGACAATCCTTTTTGGAGTTAACATCATACGAGCCATGACTTAATCTAACATGACTGTTAAAGGATGCATAAATAAATAAGAAATACGTCATATTGCAACCAGTGTACAATTATATAATCAAATGATCTATTTACCTTAAGGATGAATTAAAAATAAAAACAAAAAAAATTAATTGACATTGTGGGGTGAGGGTGAGAAAAATTACGAAATGGGGGTGGAATAGTTATTGGGATAGTGTCAAGCACAGGATGCTGTTATTGACAGCGTGCATAGTTGGGATGTTGTTATTATCACCATCCAGGCAGGGATGCAAGAATTCCATTATTGCTCAGTCACATTTAGTAAATATTATAAACAGTCATGACAGTCATATTCGTTGCTTGCTGAAGGTGGTTGCAAGTTTGGGACTTAAATTGAAAATTTAAGTGTAGACGCTGATCTTAATACCATCCCTTGCTTGCACGTTAATAATAATAGCGTCCCGCTGCTTCAGCAAGCAACAAATCTAACTTCCATGACTGCCATTGATATCTTTGATGTGACATGCATCCATGCCTTAACACTGACAATAATAGCGTACCGGCTCTGCACGCTATAAGTAATAGAGTTCTACTATTGGCACACTACCTTTTCACAGTAGAGTTTGTCCAATGTACTTGTACCAACCCCATTTCATAAATTCTCTCACTCTTACCCCTCTCTCGTTATTTTTTTTTTTTAATTGACCCTTACGGTAAATAGCTCCTTTTAATTCTACAATTATCGATCAAAAAACAAAGACATTAAAAGGCAATAATTAATATTTAAAAATGCATTACATTTATCTTACAATCACAAAATATAAAGATGAAGTTGACATTGAACTATACTAAACCTAGTAATAAGGGGGTAAGCAATGTGGGAGATAATGTACAAAGTCACTATCGTCATCGTCACTAAAATCAGAAATGTCATCATCTTCAATGTTTAAGGTAGCTTTAGGTATGCTGTTAACTTCATCCATATTTATGAATGGCATTCGTTGTTTGTGAAATAGCTCAAGATGATTATTCATTATCTCATTCTCAACACACAGTTGTGCTTTAACTTTCTGGATACCATCGACTAAATTCCTATCTACCTCAGTTGATTGAACCTTTGGGATGGGTAAATTGTGAAATCTATAATATGCTTAACATTCACAATATGTCTCTCATAATCTCTCCCATTCATGCTGTGCAGCGATTGTAACTGTTTTGAAATCTGAAATATTTTTTGAATGCTTATTTATAAATATATGGTTTGTGAATCTTTGTTGCAGACATGAATAATGCTTCAGATTGACAAAAGCTCTTTGATGACCATACCATGTACATCCCTTAGGTTCTATATTTTTGTCCACTATATTTTCATATGCCTTTTATTTGAAGTGTTTGGATGACTCTTATGTGATGATGCATAATTCATCATTCTATGCATTAAACCCTGTTATATTTTCACATACAAAAAGAAAACATAAAAATAAACATATTATGAAAAAATTTATGGTAATTACAATTAATTATAGGATTTGTTCAGTACAACATAATTGAAAAGAGTAAGATAATTAATTATTGGCATAATTAATTATTGGTGGTCTGTTGCACGGAATAACTTTTTTTTGTGTGTCCATGTTCAAAACAAAGCAAACATTTGATTTTAGACGTCTCTCCAACTTTTCCTTTGACCCTCCAATCCATTTCATTCTTCTTCCTTGAGGAATTTGGTCTTCCTTTAAACCTTTTATGTGTTGGATTAGGTACAAGAATTGGATCTTTGTGTGTCGGCCAATCATCATGATGTCCAAGTGCATGAAACTACCACTCATAGGACTTAAGCATTCGATCCAATGTATAATAATTTGAAACGTATTGCTCATAATTAATAGACATTGATTGGCATGCTGCTATCACATGGGCATATAGAATGCGTATCTCTTGAAACTTCCCATATGTGCATGTCTTTCATCAAGTTTGACAACATGCTTCTTTCCAGATCCACCCTTCCAAATTTCAAATTTACCACAATCATGGTTAAACATTCGAACATTAAGTGAGTTTGTTGCATTTATATTTTCAATTAAAACTTGATGACATGCTAGTGTAAATTTGAATCCAAGTTGTAGTTGCTCGTGGAACGTCATGCGACGTGTGTCAAAATATTCGACACACTAGAAAAATATTTTCTCTACCATTATAGTTATTGGTAATGCACGGATCCCCTTTAGCATTCCATTAACTAACTCAACAGTATTGGTTGTCATAGAGCCATACCATTTCTCTCCATCATGAGAATGTGTCCATTTTTCCAAAGGTGTCTTTATGGCCCATTCAAACGTGTCTGGATACTCGCTCTTAATTGTGTTCATGGCCTCACAATTTTTTTTTCTGAATTTGGCAGGCTGTATAAAAAAAACAATGTCAATTCTTTACAGTATATGACATTGATAATTCAATTAAAGTTAAGATAACTAACCTGCCTTTCGGAGAGCTTCTTTCATGTCAGTATTTTTAAGCTTCGTGTTATAATTACTGAGGATGTGTCATAAGCAGTATTGATGATGTCCATCAGGAGACTACTATCAATCTTATTGCATTTCCTTTTTTATAGCAATATGCCTATCTGATATAACACAAAAACCTTTACGATCTATCACAAACTCCCTCACATAAGACATAAACCAATCCCAATTCTTTATTTTTTCAAATCAATTATAGCCCTTGCAATTGGAAAAATATGGTTATTGCCATCTATTGTCATCGCACAAAATAAACACTCTTTGTACTTTTTTTATAAAAATGTTGAGTCTATAAAAATAACCAATCGATAGTGTTTGAATTCTTCAATTGTTTGTTTATATGCCCCAAACATTCGGTTAAAAACCTTATAATTTGGTATTTAATTTATTATTAACACAAAGAGGGTCATCTTCAATTAGGAATGAGCACTCAGGGTTGTGTTTGCACAAGGCATTCATGAATTGGCACAATCTTCCATAAGATTCCTCCCAACCACCAAAGATATTAACAATTGCATCGTGTCTAGCCTTCTAGGTCTTTTGATAACTCGACATATATCTGGCCTTATCTTTGATTTCTACTTGTAACACAATTATCTTGACACTTAGTTGTTCACGTACAATAGCCTGGATGAAATCAGATATAAATCTGCTATCTAATTGCCTATGGTCTTATGAGAGTGATGGATTAACACATGTATAGGGTCCATTATATCATGTAATTTTCCATCTATCACATCCTTCCTGCCGTGATGCATGCATTCTCCACTTATAATTGCTCTTTCTGTCTTTACACCTGATGGCATATGTTCTACTCTTTGTCTCATCACTTGATGCCTTAGTAAATGATATTCTTTGGTAGCTTTTTAGACATAATCTCTATAAGGGAATATCATTCCAACTTTAAACTCCTTTGATGGATCCCACATTGAAGTACATGGCAGTTTTGAACTTGGATTAACCGTTAGTAATGAAAATTCTATTTTAGAGTCAGGTGGAGGAGGGATAACAGGCATTATTGGGTTCGTAACATGAGTGTTGTAGTATAAAGGCAAATCTAATACCAGGTCATTTTGATGATCAATATCCTCATTTACGTTTGTGTTGTCACTGTCAATCCATTCCTCATCACAATCCTCTTCGGTCTCATCATCATTTGGACAATAATCACTATCAGCAGATTTTGAATCATTATCCAATCAATTTGGACAAATACATGCATCAGTGGAACTAGCATTTGATGGTCCCGCTTCATCAACATCATATGTGGATGCATCCAGTCAAAAAATGTCGATATATGATTCAATAGATGACATTCCTCTAATTACATGAATAAAATAAAACATAGTATTGACATCATCATCATCAGCCAAACCCATACACTCCCATCTCACTTAACCATCTCCTACAATGGGCTATTCTAAAAAAAATATTCGATATACATTCATGTCTAGCTTTAAGGCCAATTCCACGGACTATTTTCATACCTAAATTATCAAAATCTATATGTCTACCAATAGTAATGACCGTTAATAAACCCCAACAATAGTCATAGCCTTCATCATTCATAATAATTTCTCCATCCTAGTATAAAGTAGTAAATGATGGAATTGACATTTTCTGATTAAATAAGAAACTCAATTACTTAAATGACGCATAATAAAAATTATCATTAATACCATTCACTAAATATTCAATTATATTTGTTTAAAAAAAAATTAAATCGAACACGATGAAGATCCAGTTTGATTTTAGATTACAACTCAAAATTCTCAGAACTAGTTTTAATTGCTACAATTTTTCGAATAAACAGTCGAGTTCACCACATGTATTCAATTATATTTGTTGAAACAAAAATTAAATAAACTGAACTGGATGAATATCTAGTTCGATTTTAGATTACAA
This sequence comes from Hevea brasiliensis, assembly GCF_030052815.1. NCBI lineage: Eukaryota > Viridiplantae > Streptophyta > Magnoliopsida > Malpighiales > Euphorbiaceae > Hevea > Hevea brasiliensis. The sequence continues at coordinate 16,628,881 of NC_079493.1, read as the reverse complement.
CTCGGAATGCTCACAACATGGTTAAAATTGCGACAATTGCTTGGATAAACAGTTGGGTTCATCACAAGTATTCAATTATATTTGTTGAAAGAAAAAATAAACCGAACCAGATGAATTTTCAATTTGATTTAAGATTACAACTCGGAATTCTCACAACCAGGTTAGAATTACTATAATTGCCTGGAAAAATAGTCCGGTTCACAAGTATTCAATTATATTTGTTGAAAAAAAAAATTCAATAAACTAAACCGGATGAATATCCGATTCGATTTTATATTACAACTCGAAATTTTCAGAATCGGTCGGTTTCACCACAACTATTTATTTTTTTATTCAACTTATTAAATTATTTTTTTATACGAAACTTACAATTTAATTAATATACAATTTATTTTTAGGCATAATTTATATTTCTATTTATTTCTATTTTTTTATTTTTGTTTGGACTATTATCTTAATAATATAAATTTATATTAAATTTTTTATACATTCTTGACTATGATATATTATAAACTCAATTATGGCTGAATTTTTTTTTTATAACTTTTACAAATTTTAATATACCTAAACTTTTATTTTTGGCTAATGAAAATTTTTCTAATCAACTTATAAAGCTAATATTTTTTTTAAAATTACATTTTAATTAATATAAACCTTATTTTTAGCCATTTTTTATATTTATAATTTTTTTTAATATTATATTAATAATATAAATTCTATTATCTTTTATTTTTCATTCTTTAGTATAATATATTCTAAATTAAATTTCCTATTAACTTTCACAAAGCCTTCTTTAAATAAATTTTACAATTTTGAAAAGTATTACACTATTACAATATATATATATATATTATGTAACACCCTCATTTTAGATAGTACATACATTCTATTGTTTTAGTGACTAATGTCTGTTCGGATGGCCAGAATATCTGGAACTATATCTAAACTAGAGTGAGGAGTCATAAATAACTCAAATAATGACAAGAAAAATTAAGGAAAAATTTTAAGAAATGAAATGCTACATAAGAATGTAAAATTTGACTGGAATGACAAGTGTCAAGCCAGTTTTGAGAGATTGAAGGCTATGTTGACAGAGGCACCAGTGTTAACACAGCCAGTATCAGGAAAAGACTTTGTGGTCTATGGTGATGCTTCCCATAATGGGCTAGGGTGTGTTCTGATGCAATAAGGGAAAGTGATCGCCTATGCTTCCAGGCAGCTAAGACAACATGAGAAGAACTACCCCACTCATTTAGCAGCAATCATCTTCACATTGAAGATATGGAGGCACTACTTGTATGGTGAAAAGTACTACATATACAAAGACCACAAAAGTTGAAGTACTTGCCAACCCAGAAGGAGCTCAACTTTAGACAGAGGCGATGGATTGAGTTCTTGAAGAACTATGATTGCGTGATAGACTATCATCCTGAGAAGGCAAATGTAGTTACTGATGCTTTGAGCAAAAAGTCTATTGCAGCTTTGAGATCACTGAATGCTCGCTTGCCCTTGGCACATGATGGAACTATTTTAGCTAAGCTGTAAGTAAAGCCAAATCTGTTACAGTGGATACAGAAGGGGCAGAAACAAAATGAGAAGTTAATGATGGTGATGGGTAAAATCACAGAGGGCAAGGAGACAGAATATGAAGTGAAAGAGAATGGGTACTTATACTACAAAGGAAGAGTGTGTGTACCAGATGATGGGGAATTGAAGACTAGTATTCTAAAAGAGGCACACAACAGTGTTTATGTTATGCACCCAGGAAGCACAAAAATATACCATGATCTAAAGCCTCACTATTGGTGGCCTAGTATGAAGAAGGACATAGCTAACTATGTGACTAGATGTTTGACATATCAGCAAGTCAAAACAGAACATCAAGTTCTATCAGATTTGTTACAGCCTATAAGCATACCTGAATGGAAATGGGATCGAGTCACCATGGATTTTATCAGTGGTTTACCTCTCACCTAGAAGAAGCATGATGTAGTATGGGTGATAGTGGATAGACTGACCAAATCAGCTCATTTTCTGCCTGTTAAAACTGACTATCCACTAGAGAAGCTAGCAGAATTATACATCAGTGAGATAGTTAGATTGCATGTAATCCCACTTTCCATCATATCTGATCGGGACCCGAGGTTTACATCCAGATTTTGGAAGAAGTTGCAAGAAGCCTTGAGCACACAACTCCATTTTAGCACGACTTTTCATCCTCAAATGGATGGATAGTCAGAACGAGTAATTCAAGTCCTTGAGGATATGCTGAGAAGTTGTGTTATTGAGTCTGAGGGAAGTTGGGAAAGATACCTCTCACTGGCAAAATTTGCTCACAATAATAGCTACCAGAGTAGCATTCAGATGGCTCCATATGAGGTATTGTATGGGAGGAAGTGCAGAACACCACTATGTTGGACAAAATTGGGTGAAGATAAGCTTGTGGGACTAGACTTGGTAAAACAAACTGAGGAGAAGGTTAAATTAATAAAAGTTAATTTGAAGGTTGCCTCAGATAGACATAAATGTTATGCTGACTTGAAGAGAAAAGATGCGACAAAGTGTTTCTCAAATTCTCACCATGGAAGAAGGTATTGAGATTTGGAAAAAAGGGTAAGTTAAGCCCTAGGTTTATTGGCCCATATGAAGTCATTGAACGTATGGGTCCAGTGGCCTACAGGCTATCTTTACCACAAGAGCTGGACAATATCCATAATGTATTTCATGTGTCTATGCTGAAAAAGTATATATCAGACTCTTCACATGTCATCTCCATGGAAGAGATTGAAATACAACTAGATTCGACATATGAAGAGGAACTAATAAGGATCCTAGCTCAGGAAGTGAAAGAATTGAGGAACAAGTAGATTCTACTAGTGAAAGTGTTTTGGAGGCACCACAACACCGAGGAGGCAACTTGGGAAAGTGAAAAGACGATGAGGCAGCAGTTCCCTCAACTATTTGCATCAGGTAAATTTCAAGGATGAAATTTTTGTTAGAGGAGAAGAGCTATAACACCCTCACTTTAGATAGTCCGTTATAGACACCATATTTTGGCCGACCTCTGAAGTCAAGGAACTTTTAAACTTTTAACTTTCTTATTCGCTCTCAATCGATGTCCCCAATCACAAATAGCTTTTCTGGACTCGCCGATAGCTCGTCCTTGGAACAAACCGACCTCAAGCTTAAGTTAGATTGTTCTCTAATGTAACACCCTCCCGGTAGCAACTCCGTACATTCTACTGTTCCGGTGACCGGTGTCGGTCCGGACAGCTAGAACGTCCGGAAAAATATTGAAACTAAAGTCAAGAACCATAATTAACTCAAATATTAATAAGAAAAATTTAGGAAAAATTTTAAAAATAAAATACAACCAAGTTAAACGAGCCGGTGCCCAAGCGATGGGTAACCAGAGGGAAGTTGCGGTTCTCGCAACGAGGAGCCCTAGACCCGGGGAAAAATTCATAAAATAATTTTTGGGACTCCAGAGAAGGGTCATTGAGGTTCCTATGGCATTAGAATGCCAAGAAAATACTTAGAAAAAATTTTCAATCGGTACAGACAATTTTGACCCGTTAAGCCAAACGGAGGGCATTTTGGTCATTTCGCCTTCAGAGACGATTTTTGGCCGACTTGTCCAGTTGAGTAAATAATTATTATGACATAAAATATGAATTAAGGTTGATGAAAAATTAATTTAAAGTTAGTAGAAAAGAAAAGAAAAGAAAAATAAAGAAAATTAGGGATAATGACATCACATGATGTCATTATCTTACTCCCAACCAATCACAAGTTAACAAGCATTCTTAAAACATTTAAAAGATACAAAATGGACCAAAAATTCTGGTCATCATCTTCTTCTTCTTCCTCAAAACGTGACCTCTCTTTCATAGCCCTCCATAAAAATTTCTTGCATCACTTCCATTTTCCCATGAATTTCCACTATAAAACCCTAGACACCTTTCATTAAAACTTGTCCATACCTCTTGGGGAAGTGTTTGGTAGCCTAGAAAAGGAAGGAAAGTGAAGTTTGAGCTTGGAAAATTCTGCCCTACAAGAGGTTAGTGCACTTATACACCTTAAGCTCTTTATTTCCATGTTAGTGACTTGAATTGAGTAAGAATTTGTGAATTAAATGAACCAAATATATGTGTATCTCCACCATGAATTTCGGCAGCCCTGAGGAAGGAACAATGATGGAGTGTTTTTGATGGTTTTAATGGACTTAAAATGAATTAGAGATTATGTTTAAGGTGTATATACACATATAGAATGAATGAAAGTGCTTAACTAGGTGTATGGGTGAATTGAAAGGGAAAATTAGGGTTTTAGGAGTGAAAAATTGGACTTGGCTTATGAAATGATTAATGGACATTCTAATGGTCAATTAGTGACCATTTGAGGCAAGTTAATCATAATTTGAAGTGAGCTAATGTATGGCAAATTGAAATGGGAAGGCTGCCTAGAGACAAGAAAGAATGAGGCTGTGATTCCAGCCCATTTAGACAGCCATAACTTTGGCTGTGTAGGTCCAATTTGTGTTTGGCCAATTAGACATGAAACTAGACTTATAATGGCACAATTTTGCTGAAGAAACCATGCCCAAAAGACCAAAGCTAGTAGACCAAAAGTTGGCCCCAATCCGGATACCCTGCAACAGCACCTGCAGAAATGACCAAATGAACAGTAACTGTTCATTTGGCCATAACTCACTTTAGATATGGTCAATTGACCTGAAATTTTTACAGCAACAAGTTAAAACATAGACAAACAACTTTCATGAAGAAACCTACCCCAAATTATGACCAGAACCTAACCAAAATGTCAGTCACAGTCACTGTTCATGGTACTATAGATTTGGTAATTTTGCAGTTTTTCCAATCCGGCCAGCTGTGGTTTTTGGACCATAACTGGAGCTACAAAACTCCAAATGGAGTGATTTAAAAAAATAAATTCAACTAGACAAAATAAGGAACAACTTTCATGTTTACTATTTCCTCAAATTCCACTGCAACAGTGCTTAATGGAACAGTAAATTTAGGCTTCAAAAACTGAAAATTCTGCTTCCCTTAGTTTAAAAATGGTATTAATGCTTAATGCCAACAAGTTTTCAATGCAAAATGTGGTATGTTGGGTGTGTTAAAACCAATGTACCTATTTTCTATCCAAAAGTCAACATTTTTGTTGACCAATAAGGTGAATAGTGACACCAAAACTTGAAAATTCAAAATTTGAAATTAGAAATGCATCTAGGGGACTTTAAATTGCAATTGGCAATTAATACTAGCAAATGTAAAACTAAAAATGTGGGATCTTGGTGTAATTAGAATTAATATATCCATTAAGTATAAAAAGGTCAACATTTTGGGTTGACTAGTAAGGTGAATAGTAATCAAAATGATTAGTAAATTAAGATGAAGACCTAGAACCAATTCTAAGCTTAAATGCTTAGAATTGTATGACAAATGTGGACTATACATCCTAGTCAAAATTGTTAAAAAGAAATTAAGGCCATAAATTTGAAATCCATGAAATATTTATGGGTTACTTGAAACATGAAAAATAAGTCACCAAATTGATGTGAATAATTAGTTAGGGCTTATATGCCCATCACAAATGGAATTCATAACATATTAATAACTCAACTTGAAATATAAAAATTGTAATTACATGAGTAGATTCTTGAATGTATAAATGAGAAAAGAAAAATGTTTTGAGTACAATGGTATAAAAGGATAATTGATGTGAATTGTGATCATATAAATGATCAAATGAATGTATGAATTATAATCGAAATTTATCATGAAATAATGAAGTCATAAAATACAATATATTAATATTTAATGATATTATGTGCCCTTGTATTGCCTAGGCATGTGTGTCAGATTGGATAGTTTGGCATGCCAATAGGGTATTGTTTTAGCAGTACTGCAAAAGGCTTTATGCCTATATTCATAGCTCTATGCCTGTATTCATGGCTCTTATGCCCGTATTCATGGCTTTTATGCCCGATTATGTGATATCGTGGCTTTTTAGCCATACTGACTGCATACGTGGTTGACGTTCTGCGTCCCATGGTATGACGGCCCGAGGCACTGTGGTGTCCAGAGCCAACGACCCGTTATCCAGTTTAGTCAGCCTGTCGTAGGTTACTTGGGCAGTGTAATTTATTAAAATATATTAAGACTATTAGTAATTAAAAATATTAGAAATGAAATAAATGAGTTAATAAGACTTCAAAAGAATTAGTTAGAATTATGAAATGATCCAAACCACATAAAAATTGTTAAGTAAAATGATAAAAGAGTCGCAAAAATAGGTATAACTTAACTAAATATTTTAAATGTACCTTCTATTGCCATATAAATATAAACTGAGTATTTTTATTAATTCTGTATGTTGTACATTATCCCTGTGAATTTCGAAATTAAACGCTTTCAAAGCGAAACAAATGAGAACAAAAGATAATTAATATTAGACACATTGTATTAAATTAAATTGATTCTTAAATATTCAAATTATGCTTCGTTCTTTCTTTATTTGTATATTTTATTTTCTTATTCTGTTATTGCACCACTAAGCAGCAATGCTTAGCGCGATGGATTTATTTCCTCGCGCAGGTACTTTGACTAAGATTTTTGGAGTCCAAATCTGCAGAAGTGGCTGGAGTATTCAAGGTTGTCACCTCCTCAGCAATGCATGTAGATAGGGCCCATATAGATCATATTTTGTATTTAGTATAAAATGCTAGATATTGTATTATAATGTAGATTATGAGCAGGTAATTAATAGAAATGTAATGTAATTTAATAAATTAGCTTTTTCATATGTAATTAATTTATATATCATGTAAATTATGAAATTATGTAAATTAAAGAAATTTGAAAATTTTACTTATGTGATTTGAGCATGAATGAGATTGTATGGATTCGAAGACAGATTTGAAATATATAGATAATGCATGGAAATGAATATGAAATTGAGATATATGAATGAGATGGTTATGAAAATAATTGATGAGATTTTATTTGTAAAATATTATTGAAATTTTCAAATAGGTAAATAGTAAAATACGTCAACTGGTAATAAAATAGGGGAAACTCCGCTGGTTTCTCCGTCGAAAAATAATTAATATTAAAATATAATGAGATCAAATTATGAAAGGAATAAAGTAAGATAAGATAGGGTGCTCCGGCACCGAATGTAGCACACTTTGCTCGGCTATACTGTAGTCGGGTGAGGGGTGTTACATCTAATCTCTTGGTTTTTGTCAGATGAGTTCGAAACAATATCCGGTCTCCGAACCATCCGATCTTGTCTACTGGTATTCTCTGATCGCTCTTTACAAATATTGCGGAACTTCATTTGGCTAATGTTATGATCGAGCTTCTCACTTGAATGCCCCAGATATTCCTTAAAATGAAGTTAAGATTTCTATCTGGTCTAATGTTGATTCTGATCTTAAGAATTCAAATCAATGTAAAATCTTTGCAATTCTAATGTTCTAAAGTTTTACCCGGTATTTGGTCATGACTTAGTCCGATCTCATGTTTACGTTTAATGTTTTTTCGATCTCTTATACTTTGATTAATAGTCGCTTTCAAGTTTAATGTTCAAATATGTTCAACTAATTAAGTACTCAGACAATTTGGACGTTTTCCAATCTCATCAAGAAATTGAACAAAAGATGATTTCTATTCATTTTAAAATAAAACATATATAAGTCATTCAACAAGTGGATCTCATTCACCCTGCTCCCCAGGTACATTATCAGCTCTCTGATCCCCTCCCTCTCTTCGGCTCCTCGTCGCTCTCCTCTTCGGCTTCTGGAATGAGCTGATTCATCCAGGAGAAGTCCTCCTCAGGACAACGCTTCCTCAGCTCGGCCAGGAGATCATTATGGGCATTCACATATGCCCCAGCCTCTTTCATTGTGCTTTCCTCTTCCTTGGCCTGGAGCTCCTCCTCCTTCGCCCGGAAGCTCCTTAGAAAAATGAGCGAGATAGGCAGATCGATCAGCCTGGGAGTCTTCAAGTTCTTGCTCCACCTCCGCTATCCTCTCTTCGTAATGCTTCATCCGATCTTCCATTCTAGTGATGTAGTCATTAGCAAAGGAGAGTTGAGCTTGTGCAGCTGAGGCATCCAAGACCGCCTTAAGAATCTCCCTCCTTAAGGCATGGGCTTTCTCTCGGATCACATGTTGATTGGCAATAGCCTCCAAGCCCAAGCTCATTGTCTGAGTTAGAATACCGTTGATGCTCTCCTCTGCCAATCTGTTCCAATCTTCTTGGAAGCAGATAGAGGTGCCCATGACTTTGGCTAGGCCAGGGTTCCCTTGGGTGGAACGATTCCTTTTTAGTGATTGGATCAGGAGTTGAGCACCCCAAGAAAGTGTCCTAACAGTAGGACTAGAAGACTCCCCTTCCACATTGGAAGAGATCGGAGGAGGCGGGAGAGGCAGAAGTTCGATCTGCTGAGAAGGAGGAACGATGACCTCTACTTCTGGGATCGGCTGCTCCTGAGGTTGAGGAGGGAAGCTCGGTACCTCTACCAATTCTCATTGAGGAGTCTAAGCAGCAGTAACAGTGGCCTCCTTCATCACCTGCACCTTTCGGTAGACCTCCCTCTTTCGCTTGCGGCTCTCCATAGAAGCATCGCCACCAGCTATACCTGCACAGAGAAGAAGTCAGTGAGTTCGCTAAGATTCAGAGGCTAGAGATATGGATTGTACCAGGACCGAGGTCAGAGAGCTGAAGCTCATAGTCTTCATCAGTGATCAGCTGCATCATCCACCACTTCAGTTCGGCCATAACCGTATCTAAGCACGAGAATTTATGAGTGGATGCCTGAGACTTTAACTCTTTCACTATGGCATCTTTATCCTTATTTAAGGTGATCTTCTTCGGAATTAAAGTGACTAGGTGTTGCCAACTCCGTGGGATACCCTCAAAGCTGTTCGGAATCTTGCTTCTTAATATAAAAAACCGGTTCTTCCAGTTCTTCAGCGAAGAAGGGAGATCGGTGAAGAGCCCATAGTTTGGCTTTGCCTGAAAGAACCAAAACTCGTCATCCTTCCTTCGGGCAAGCCTATGCAGCTCGGCAAAGACTTTAGCCGTGGGCTCCAGTTTCTTAGCTCGGCAGAGACCCCGGAAGGCTACTAAAGTTCGCCAGGAGTTCGGATACACTTGAGCTACCGAGACATGGAGGAACTTTAGGACAGCCTTATAAAATTCGCCTAAAGGAAAATGGAGTTCAGTCTTCAGCTGCTCTTCATACACCATGATGAGATTGCCTTCATTAAAGAAGTGATCGGCCCAAAGATCACCATGGCATTTGATTAGCTCAAAAGAGTCGATTCGTAGATTATACTCTTGGCTTATAGATTGGAGATCGATTTCTCTCTGGACCGAAGGCAACTCATCAATTGGCAGGTTTTCTCTTCTCAAAGATTGTCACACCCTAACCCTCTGTAAGGCATAACATGATCCCGTAGTATACCTAATGAATTACCAACTTCGTCTACTGATAACCCATTAAATACACTACAAGGGATTTTAAAACTTTCCTTACTTTTTTTTACAGTGGTGAGCACTATTTACAGGTGTTAAATTTTTTTTTTTGAACTTAAGTGAAAGAGATAACACATTTGAATTATTAGGAATTTCTGTAAAAATTTTGGTGGAGTGCCCTCTGTATTTTGAATAAAACAGTTCTTCAGAAAACCTGTAAAAAGCACTTCAAATATATTTCTCAATCTCAAACTCCAACATAATTCAACACAATATGTTTTTCAACTCAAATCCACAATAATTTTTCAAAGACTGAGATAAAAGAAATACAGTACAAATTTTACAAGCTAAAATAACTCATAATTTATTTTACAACTTCAATGTACAATTTTAATTTACAACTGCTCAAAACCAAAAACAATATATACATATAGTGAACATACATTACAGTACAAAATGCAAAATGTGGTATACTCAATATACCCGATGATCTCTCGCTGAATGCACTAGCAGCCTAGTCTGCTACTTTGTCAATCTGTCTACCTGCGACAGCAATGAAAAGCTATCGCTGAGACAATGTCTCAGTGGTGCACAACATTAACCAAATACAACTTTAAATCACAATTCATAAATCATATAAATAGTGGATACGTAAAACCATAGTTAAATTCAAGACAATGAATGTCATAAGGAATTTAACACAATATCACAATAAGTCTCAATAGTCAAACATGGTTAAATTCAAAAGACAATGAATGTCAATAAGAATTTAAACTCCATTTCATAAATTATCAAATCTCATAATAACACAATTTAGTCGAATAATTTAAGAATACAGTATTGCCAATTCATTCACAACTTAAGCCATGACACAAAATTTCCGATCAATGCCACGTTGTACACCACGACAAAGCAATCACAAACCCACTAATCGAAATCAATGAGGAAGGGAGCTAGCTATATAATGAGTACTCATCCGATCACCTCAACTGGTAAACCAGAGAGAGAGAAAAATAAATGATCACGACTCCATAAATGGAGAAGGAAAATAAACGATCACAACCCCATAAATGGAGAAGGAATGATATGATACTGTCATGCTAAGTGTGAACACAAAATCAATTCCAAACATTTTATTCAAATGATTTGTGAGAATCCAATAAATTTCCAAAGTCATAATTTCATTCACAAAATGGCAACACAATTCATAAGTAACTTCAATTTTCACAAATCACACTAAATAATTTTTTCCACAGTTTCAAACCATTTACAATGCTTTTCAAGCAATAAGTATCCATCAGTATCATTCAAACAATTTTTCACAATTTCAAACTATTTACAATGCTTTTCAAGAAATAAGTATCCATTCAAACACATTTCCATAATTGAAAACAATAATATTCAAATAGTCATAATTTATTTCAATTGAAAAATTCAAAAGAAATAATTATTGTGCACAAACCTCGATAATCGTCTCTGGTCTTGACTCAGTGTTTCCTTCCCTTTCCCTGAGTCTTTGCTAACTGAGAAACACAATTTAAAGTGTTTCAGTACTTAATTAAACTGTCTCTAATGATAATGCTTGATAAGTAATTCACTGAATGCTATTATTTGCTTAATCAACCTAATATATCGACCTTCGATGCGTTCTAGGTAAATTAGGTTTTAAGGTTACCAATATGTCGCATTCGATAGTCTTTTAGGGTTGGTACATGTTACCAAATTCATTTCCATGTATCTTGCATTTTCTTGCAATTTGCTGGATTCTGGGATACTAGTTTGACCTAGCCGGACGACCTAGTTCACTCAGTTTTCGGGTTTCGGTCAAAACTACAAACTTGTAGATCTATGTCTTATGGAACGCGGGGAAAAATTTCAGGTCATTCTGAGTTATGTAGACCAAGTTATGGTCATGTTACTACTGCTGGTCAAATTGCATCAAAATTGGTCACTTTAGGTCACTTTAGGTCATTTTAGGTTCGGCCAGTTTTTGGACCCGAATTTGTGCAAGCTGTTTGACTTGCTTATGGTCATTTCTGGGCTTTGGTGTCTTCATAAGACTTGTATATATGGGTCTTACTATTCATGGTCAAAATTTCAGGTCAATTTGACCTGTTTTGAGTGAGTTATGGCCTAAACACTAACTGCTGCCCAAATGGTCAATTTTCAGGCCTCAATTGCACTTAATCCGGATTTGGTTATTTTTCAAGCTACCTTGCAAGCAGAATTTTGGCAAGCTTCCTTCATGAAAGTTGGCACATTTTGTGCTTGGTTTCACCTCCAATTGGTCTCATACCAATTGGAGCTACACACTCAAAGTTCTAGGCCTAAAACTCAAACTGCCTTATTGCATTTCTTTCATACACATCAAGGATCACTCCTAACACTTACCAAACTCAACATTCAAGTCAATTCTGGTTGTACCATAACCTAAACATAATTTACATCATATTATAGGTCATTTTGGCAGCTTACAATTACATTCAACAAACACCATAAAGTGCAGAATTTTTCAACTCAATTACAACAATTCAAGCACCTAACCATAATATTTTTTTCATGTCCAACTTCACACCATCATATATACACTCAAACTGCCATAACATCCAACACAAGTCAACATTAATATACCATAAACCAAGCATGAATTCCAGTATTCTTTAAGAGTCAACAACTTGCCGCATTAGTGCATTTACAATCCATTAATTTCCAAGCTTCAAATTTCAATTCACATTTACATATACTAAGTATACATCACCCAAACAATTTCCTACACAATATACATTTAATCAATCACTTAATTCACCATTTACAAGCAAAAATAAACTGCCTTCAAAGTGTTTCCATGGCTGCCAAAAGTACACATCTCCCTTTAAACATCAAACCTCAAAAATCTCTCCATAATTCAAGTACCCATAACATTCTTACTAACTTTAATGAAGCACTAACCAAAAACACAAACTTACCACTTTGGAAACTCTTCAAAATCTCTCCAAAACTTGGTCTTCTTGCTACCTATCTACTGCCCAAGTGGTGTAGAATAGTTTTTGTGAAGGAAGCTAGTGAAAAATGTGGCTAAATCATAGTTGCATGGCTTCGTTAAGCTTTGGCCATGGAGTATCTTCAATGGAGGTTCACGGCTGAAATTTTGAGAAGTGAGGAAGATGACAATCTGCTGGTCCAAATTGATGAATAAGTGGTCCACTTTGGTGGGTGACTGGCGCACTAAGGGCCTTTAATATTAGTTTATTCATAAATTTCATTTTCCCACATTTAACTCCCCATTTTTGCTATTTATATTAGGTACCACTAATTTAATTTTTTATTATATTTTCCAAGTGTAATTTTATTTATTTTTAATGGAAATTTAGGTCAAAAGACAACTCGGGGTGTCAAATGACCACAATGCCCCTGTTCGGGTTGCATTCCGGATTTTTCGGTAACACCGGGTTTTGTCCGTTTTTTGATTTCTCACTTTTCTTTGTACTAATTAATTAATTTTTTTTGATATTTCTAATGATATTTATACTTCAATTGATGTCTCTTTAAGTCCTAAAAATATTTTTCAGGATTCCCTGCGGTCTAGGGCTAGTCAATGGTCCACGCCGTGACTTCCCGGTGCGGTCACCCATCGCTAGGGTTCTCGGCTCGCTTAACTTGGTTACATTTCTTTGCTATTATTTTTCCTTTGTTTTTCTTGTATTTTCTCTTCTTGTATTTCATTATTTTATGTCTCCTCACTCATATCGAAGTGTAGTTCTAGGCATCCTAGCTGTCCGGACAACACTGATCACCGAAACAGTAGAATGCACTACCGAACATAGGGGTGTTACAAAGATGCTCCTTGCCTCGATCTGGTAGCCGGACCAGTAACTAGAATGATGGCTGTATTGGGATGTTTGCTTGGCCCAATCACATCGCCTTCTTTTAAGGCCCACAAAATATGGACGGATGGCGGGCTTACAGCTCTCTAACCCTCAGCACCGCTCATTTTCAGAGAAAATAAAAGAAATTAACTAAGAAAAGAAATCAAAACCCTTGCCGGAGTGTGATCGGCGCCTGAAAACTTGAGAAAACAAGAGAAAATGCTGAGATTACTAAGGAAGCTATGAAAATGACATAAGGAAACAACTGACTCACCTCTCCCCTATTTAAACTCGTTCGAGCATTAAATGCTCACAAAGTCCCAAGCGACGCATCGGTTAGTGGAACCGGGCCACTTCTTTAACACATCGCAAGAAGGTTCTAGAAACATAATAAAAATCAGATAAGTGAGATCGGTTAAACTAAGGTCATCAAATTGAACAAATTTCCAAACCTACGAATCACCAAAAAACGATTCATCTAAGGATCAGATCGGATACGCATATCAGAGAATGGCAAATAACTAATGCAATAAATAAAAATTTCATTTCATTTCCAAAAGAACGGATTACATCATTTTGGTGATCTCTAAAGATCGGATTACATCATTTGGGTGATCTCAAACGATTGGATTACATCATTTAGGCGATCTCTAAAGATCGAATTATATAGTTTGGGCGATCGCTAAAAATCAGCACTACATTCTACCTAGTTTAGGACTACTCCGGATGCTGGCCTATGTCAAAGCCTAGTCTTGTGGCTGAATGAAAAGATGTGTTTGATTAAAAAGCTAGCCGTAAGTATTGGATAGATGTGCAGCTTAGATAGGGTGACTATGACTCTCATGATATTGAGCGGAGTCATCGCCGATGTCATTGACTAAAACAGAGCTGCAGTCGGGACGCTCGATGTGGTTTGGGGGCCAAATGAACTTCAAGTGATGGTCATCGACATTAAGATTGAAATTAGCAGTCTTCTTGCCAGAGATCGGTCCATCAATTATACCGATGGACCGATTCGAGATCGGCACGATTGTCACTTTCGATCTTGATCGATAAATTAGTCTGGTTTCCTCACTGTCATCCGATAATGTCCTCATGGTTCTCCGATCGCTGGGGTCATAAATTTTCGGGCGAAGGGCGAAGAAAATAGTCGGAAAAAGATCAAAAGCAGCCATCATAATCAAAATTATTATCGGAGAAGCTAGAATTGGAGAAATGGAGCATTGAAAAACTGAAGGAGGAAAGTTGAAGTGTGAAGGGGATTTCTCGTAAGTGCATATATATATGGCCTGGGCATTTATTGCATACAGAAATCGAAGCGGATGCATCGGTAACTGAAGAGTTAATTGCTTTGACTAAGGCAAGTCAGATAAAGAGGAAAAATCTAGAATGGGAGAGATCGGGAAATGAGGAGGGACCGGATACGAGAGAGATCGGAAAAGGAGAGGGTCATAATAGGGAGATCGGAAGAAAATAGAGATCGAAAAGCACGGAGGGATTAAATAACTTTCAATAAAAACTCTTGATCATTAGAGCCGAGTTAGTTAAAGCGTTGTGAGTGTGATCAAATCCTCACCACACGCCTCATCTACAGAAACGCCCACCTAGCTGATAGATGCCAAAACAGTTATGGCCGTCCTGTACATCTCGATCTCCACCATTGATCATAATTGTAACGATGGACCCGGAGACCTTGGATCAAAAAGCAGATGACAGGTTCGGCGCTTTTTATTCCCAGCCTTCGGATCCATCTTGTAAGGCAAGACCCTGAGCCGTTGGATTAAGAGAAGAAAGGACGGATATTCTGAACGGAATCCCAACCCTCCATTTTGATTCTCTTTAATTCTCAGACATCAGATTATGTCCTTTTGAATCTAAACCCTCCATCTCCCCTAGTAAGATCCTGACCCTCCATTATGAGCACTCGTTCCCTATAAATACCTGCCTTTAATACTGTAGAAGGGATGGACAAAAAAGGAGAAGGTGGTGATTATAGTGGAAAGACTCTGAAATTTGATTCAGTCTTGCTACTTACCATTCTGAGCTTTCGTAGTGTTGAGAAAATTTAGAAACCAATTTTCTTAAGTATTTTCACAAAAGGGAGCTTTGAACCCTGAGATTTTCATTTTCAGTGCCTATTCATTACTCTGTTCAGTTCCATTCTCACCGCTTTATTATCAGCACATTACTCTCCGAGCTCAACTTGGTTTCGATCTATTCCCATTACGTCGGGCAAGTTTGAGTCCTTCTGCTGTCAACTTTCACCTCTGCAAGACTTGTGGACACCGAGTTAACTCATTTATCTCCTCAACTTCCTACAGGTAACGTATAAACTGTTACTTTATCGAATATCCTCGTTTTATTTTTTCCAGTTTTCCTTTAAAATTTCTTTGATATACAATCGCACTACATCTTAAAATAGATTACTTAGGTCAATAGTTATTCCCAATACCTTCTTTTATTTCATTCATTCCATTTATCGTCATTTAGTTTTCATTCCCTTCAAGAGTAGATGTTCGAGTCCTCAGTAGCTCGTAAATACTCTAAGGAGGATAGGTAAGAGTATCTTAACAAAAATTTTTAGGATTGAATAAAGAGGGGTATAGTAAAAGGGTTAAATAGGATGGGGAACAAAATTATGTTGAATAGATAAGTCACGGGGTCGGGCCACAGAACAAGCCCAGGGGATGATACAATCGATCGGGAATCAAAATAAGCTCGGATCCCGAGCAAGTAACTTAAAGAGATCGGACCAAAGAGTTCAGATAAAGCTATCACACAGGAGATCGGAAAGGAGTTCGATCTTTCGTCGTCCTCCTAGTTATAAGGTCCTGTAGGCTAGGAAAAGCTTTTACATGGGTTTCCTATGCATTCAGTACTCCACCCCCTTAAACAGAGGGGCCAAGAAAGACCCTTTATTTGAATTCCTAGTCTCAAAGTCCTTATAAAACGCCATTCTAGCAAACACATTAAGAGTTCGGGAGAGAGTTCTTACCTGAGCTCGGCTTAATTTTTAAACAAAATACATTAAGAGTTCGGAAGAGAGTTCTTATCCGAGCTCGGCTTAATTTTTAAACATAATAAATTAAGAGATCGGGGGAGAGTTCTTACCCGACTCTCAGCCAAAATCTTAAAAAAAATATATGGAGATCGGAGGAGAGTTCTTATCCGAGATCCTTCACTTAAATTTTTAACAGAATACTTTAAGAGATTGGAGGAGAGTTCTTACTCGATTCTCAACCAAAATCTTAAAAATATGTGGAGATCAGAGGAGAGTTCTTATCCGAGATCCTTCACTTAAACTTTAAACAGAATACTTTAAGAGATCGGGGGAGAGTTCTTACCTAATTCTCAGCCAAAATCTTAATAAAGTATGTGGAGTTCAGAGGAAAGTTCTTACCCGAAATCTCCCGCTTAAATTCTTAACAAAATACATTAAGAGATCGGGAGAGAATTCTTACCCTAATTCTCTTAACTTGGATCCAAAATGTCCCAATTTTAATATTCGAATTAACCCCTAAACAAAAATCCGCTACACAACACCTACTCACTAAGGGTCATCCCATGTACTCATGTTCTTGGGCAGCCTGGAATAGTGAAATATCAAATATTCCTTTTATCTATATGAAGGATTAATATCGTCACTCCAACCCCTCCCCCCCCCCCCCCCCCAATTTATGAAGAGCACAATGTTAAATCTGCTTACCCTCGTTGAGGGACGAGATGGGGTGCCTAATACCTTTCCCACCCGTATATGGATCCCGAACCTAGAATCTCAGTTTTCAAAGTGGTTTCTTTTTAATTTACCTTTACAAATGGTTTTCTTTAATTTCCCTCAAAATTAAAGTGACAACTCCTCACTTTACCCACTTCGGTGAGAGCTCATCCTCCTTGTGACATCCGTACATTCTACTGTTCTGGGGACTAATGTCTGTCCGGACAGTCAGAATGTCTAGAACTATATCTAAACTAGAGTAAGGAGTCATAAATAACTCAAATAATGACAAGAAAAATTAAGAAAAATTTTAAGAAATGAAATGCAACAAGATTAAATGAGCCGGGGCTACAATGATGGGTAACCTTAACGGGAAGCGGCTGTGAAGACAGTTGCCGAACCTAGACCCATTGGGAAACCCTATGAAATAATTTTAAGGACTCCAGTGAATAGTTATTGAGGCTTAGATGGCAATAGAATGCCAAGACAATGCTAAGAAAATTTTCTAAATCGATACAAATAATTTTAGCTCATTAAGCAAAACAAAGGGCATTTTGGTCATTTCACCTTTAGAGATGATTTTTGACCAACATGTCCATTCAAGTAAGTGAGATTTATGATATAAAATGTGAATTAATATTGATAAAAAATTTATTAAAAATAAGTAAAAAAAGGAAGAAAGAAAAACAAAACAAAAATGAAATTTAACTCAATTATGACATAAGCATGACCAAGGATGATGCAATTAAATAATTCTCCACCAATCATAATTAGACAATTGCAAGTATAAAAGGTGAAAGGAAATAAATAAAATTTAAAAATGCCATCTTCTCCTTGTCCCAAATGCTGGCCGAACCACACCCTTAAGAGAAATCTCCATGGTTGTCCACACAAGCTTCCTTCCATAGCTAATCCTACCATAAAAATCCTTCTTGCCTTCACAAAAATTAACCCTTGCACCCTGAGCAAACTTGAGGTAGCAAAAAGAAGAAGAAAAAAAAGAAGTTTAGCAAGTTAGGATTTGGCTCACTAAGAGGTTAGTGTTAAATCTTTCTTCTCTCTCTCTTAATTCTTATTTAGGCACTTGATTTAAGTTAGAAATTGCAAGAAAATGAAATGAAATCCACATGTATGTATACCCCATAATTTTGGCAGCCATGGGTAGGTTAGGATTATAATGGTTTTCAATTTAATTTAGGTTGATTTTTGATGAGTTTGTTGAGTATATATGAATTTAGGCCTTAATTTCCATGTGTGGTGGAAGATTGAAATATTGCGAATTAGGGTTTTGAGCCAAATTAGGGCTTTGCCAAATTGATGGTGAATTGGTATTCTAATGGTCAATTAATGACCATTTGAGGTAAATTGACCTTAATTTGGAGTGAATTGTGGCATTGGATTTGGAAGTAGAGGTGCTGCCTTAAGTGCCAGGAATTCTAGACTTGAGTCTAGTGAGTTTGGGCAGCCCTAACTTGACTTGTGTAGCTTCAATTGGTGCAAGGTCAATTGGAGGTAAAACTAGAGACATAATGCTACATTTTTAATGAAGAGACCCTGCTCAGAAGACCAACTTAAGGTGACCTAAAATTTTCCTAAATCCGGGTAACCAAAATTGTGGACCTGGAAAATGACTAAATGAACAGTATTTGTTCAATTATCCATAACTTTGTGTAGAGAGATCCAAATGATCTGATTTTTGAACCTATGGAAATATCAGACAATGTAGAACAACTTTCATGAAGAACAGAAATCCAAATTCTGATTATAACCAATTCAAATTGCTAGCTAAATTTAGGACACAAAAACTGCCAGAACCAATTTTGCCTAGAAAATCTGGGAAGGTACCAATCCGGCCAGTTATGGTAAAAGTGCCATAACTTAAGCTACAAAACTCCAAATGGATGAAGGAGCGGAAGCATGAAAAACATAAGTTTAGATCATTGAATTCAAAAATTTTTCATCTAGGGTCACATTTATCATGCAAGATTCATTTTTATTTATTTGATTTCAATGATAAACAGCATATTAAAATTCTTTTAATATGTTTTTGGATCTACATTTGCTATTTAAGATTTTAGAATTAACAGATTAATTCATTAGAACCCTAGATTAGATCAAGAACAAGTGCACTAACCTTTTTGATGCACTGCAGTGTGTTTGGCACCTTTGGGATGCACTTAGGACACCAGATGTTGTCCCTCTAGCTTGTCCACACTAAGATCACCAATGGTAGTCCCTTGAACAACTTGTCAAGCCTTTCCAATTAATTAGAAAATCATGTTTTGCCTTTTGAGAGATTATAGATGTATACAGGACATTAGAAATGATTTCTTGTATTTTTAATTCAAGAGAATGTTGGCAATTCTCTTTGAATTGGTGAGAGATGAAGAAGAAGAGAGGGAGAGGCAACCAAGGGTGGGGCACAAAATGATAAAGAGCAGATTGTGTTTTTTCTTTTCATCCTTTCCCTTATATAGCTAGGTCACCACTTAAAAGCCTTGCCACATGTCACCTTCTGATTGGCTCTTAGTTTAATTGACCTAATCACATTGTGCCAAGTGTCAAACTAAGATTTAATCTTGTCTTTGATCATCTTATATGATTAAAAGACAATTGGCAAGCTTATGTATAGTGCCATGTGTCACCATCTCATGGTGCCACATGTCACCCTGTGAAATGACCAAAATACCCTTGTGTCTTAATTTTGAGTTCTCAACCTAAAATAATTATTTCTCTTCTTCTAATCAATTTATATCAAATATAAATTAATTAATTAATCTCTATTAATTAATTTCTCATAATTGAATTCATATTTATACACTTTAAATATAAATTTAACTTATACTATACATCCAATAACCTAGATTTGGTTTCAAGTCATGCTAAGGACTTTGCAATCTAATTACAAATCAAACCTATTTAATTAATCAATTAAACTCTTTAATTAAATAATTAAATCACATTTAACTTGGTGATTAGTTGTGTATGTGTGAGACTTACTAGGCTCATCACTAATTGGCAATGAGATATGATATCAACTCTTAATATCATCAAAACTCTTTCTTACTATAAATGATTTCTCTAAATCATTTTAAGCAGCTCATAGACTATGGTTAACACCTAGCATAGCATGCCATAGCCACCCAACTAGTAATAAGGTTTACCTTAAATGAACCTATAATCATATATTACCATGCATTAAAATCTCTCTGTTACAAAATCCCAATTTGAGCTGGAGTCATAGTTTATGTCAAACCCCATTTGCTATGAATATTATGTTCTCTTTTAATTCCAATTATTGATTAAAAAGATTTTCTCATCAGAAACACTTTTCTAATTAAATCTATCTGTCCTAGTCAGGAACTTGAAACATTAATAATAATTAAATGAACATAGGATTTTATCCCTATTTACTTAGGGTAACATATTCCATCTTAATCAACACCTACCTCCATATATAACTAGTAGGAGACAACACATGCCCATATACCCATACATAGTACAAGTATGAAAGCAGTATCAAACTCAAACCACCTATATACAACATAACCGTGCTATCTCAGGTCTAAAGATTATATGCACTGATATGATTTATGACAATACATTGACAAAAGTAAACTCCATGTGCTCATCATAAATGTCACTGGTTCGGCCTACTTATCATGTATAAGTTCCTATCATGTTTATTATATGGCATGAGACTCACCATTCTATCTTATTTACATCTCATATAAATAACTTGGGAACAAACATAATTACAATCTTTCTGGATAAGTCATGTCCTTATTGTGATGTATCCTCGATTGTGAACCATATTATGATACTTTGTGTTAGAAATACTGTCACTCATATTCTTAACAACTTAAGAATAGTATTTTTAATAAAATATTAATGAACATTTTCTATTACACATAAATATATTATGTAAACGGAAAAGTGAAATTGCCTTTTATTAATAAAACATGTACAAGATACATACTAAATGATATGCTCTAGGGCATACTATTAACAATGGAGTGCTTCAAAAAAGGAATTAAAGAAGATACATTAAGGAACAACTTGGATGGAGAAAGTTTAGCCAAATTACCACTGTAGAATTGTCCAATGGA
Organism: Hevea brasiliensis; assembly: GCF_030052815.1. Lineage (NCBI taxonomy): Eukaryota > Viridiplantae > Streptophyta > Magnoliopsida > Malpighiales > Euphorbiaceae > Hevea > Hevea brasiliensis. The sequence goes on along the minus strand of NC_079493.1, from coordinate 16,607,682 downwards.
ACAATAAACTTAAGTGACCAAATCTGAATTTTTGAAATTTCTTCCAGTGAGCTTTGAATTGAAATTCGCAATTAATGCCAGCAATTGTAAAATCCAAAATGTGGTATTTTGGTGTAATTAGAACTAGTATACCTATTAATTATGAAAAAAGTCAATATTTTTATATGAATAGTAAGGTGAATAGTAACCACCAAACATCAAATGCAAAGAACTAAATAATTAACTTTGTTAACATGCCCTAGTATGCCTAATATGATTGATTTGGATAGTTTGGCATGTCAATAGGATTTTGATAGCAATACTGCATATGGCTTCGTGCCATTCTGTAATTTATGGCATATAATGCTATTTTGTGATATAATGGCTTTTGGCCATTTTGTTATATTTGACATATCCTGCTTTATGCCCAATGTTTATTATGGCTAGCTAGCCATTCTATTGCACACCTGGCAGACACTATGTGATCGATAGTGTGACTGCCCGAGTTATTTAGTAACCAGTGCCTGTTTACCCATTTTTCTAGTCCAGTCAATTGGTATATGTTACTTGGGCAACCAAAATAAGTCTTAATAATTTATTACCAAATAATGAATATAAAAAGTACTAAATTAATAATATTAGTAATAATTACCAAAATTTTAGTATGCATGAATTAAAATCATAATTTTTGCATATTTTTTTATTTAGTTTATTTTATTTTTATATTGGCACCACTAAGCTGTATTCCTTAGTGCGTCGTTATTTGCCACGCGTAGGTACTGGAGATACAGAGCAAGAGCTCAGTAAACCATAGACTGAAAGTAGAGATTTTCAATCTGCATTGGGTTCGCGTGTCACCTCATCCAGCAGTGCTTTTTGGTAGGACCACTAGGCTTCATTTGTATTTTGTATTTTTGTACTTTGTAGATACACATTAATTTCTGTCATGTAAGTTATAAACTCATGTAATTATGAACCGATGTAATTATCTGTAAATTATGTTAAGTAACAAAATTTGAGTATTTCTTTATGAAATTGAGCATAAGTATGATATGAATATAATGTAATGGAATTGAGTTTGAAATATTGTGATTATTGAAATTGTGTTGATATTTGTTGGAGTTTTGGATATGATAAGTATATTAGGAGTGTTTTAACAGGTATTGAAGAAATGTTTTCTCAATTTTTAGCCGGTACTCTACTAAATTTTTCATAAAATTTTCAAAATCCCAAATAAATAAAAAATTTCAGTTCAAGATATAATTTCACTTAGAAGCTTTTTGTTAATCAATTAAGAACTAGAGATTGAGATAAGATAAGATAAGGTGCTCCGGCACACTCTGTGACATGTCTTACTCAGCTACACTGTAGACGGGTGAGGGGTGTCACATTTATTGGTATTAGAGCGTGGTTTAGGCGTTTCTGGGTTTACATAGAGTTTATACCATGTATTGCATTTCTGAGTATTGAGGTGACACTAATGCAGATCTGTTTATCTTTGATTGTTTTGGTTAGGATATGGAACCAACATCGCAGAGAGCAGTAGAGGAAGAGGTGGAGAGCCATGCTCCACCCATGGCTGAAGCTGGAGGCAGGGGAGAACCTACTACACCAGCACAAGAGGCACCTGCACAGCCTCAGCTGGCCCTATTTCAGCAAATGACTGAATTTTTTAGACAAATGACTGGGGCCTTTCCACATCCTAAAAGTCCCATATGGAGAAGTTAAGAAAATTTGGGGCTGTGGATTTCCTGGGAAAGAAGGAAGATGACCCTCCAACAGCCAAAAACTGGCTAGACAAAATAGAGGGTACTGAGACAACTTCACTGCACCCCAGAGCAAAACCTAGAGGGTTCTATGTCCCTACTTCAGGATGATGCTTATCAATGGTGGGACACAGTATCTAGGGAGGTGTAGCCAGATCAGATCACATGGGAATTCTTCCTCACAGAGTTTAGAAAGAAGTATGTCAGTAATGTGTACCTGGAAGAGAGAAGAAGGGAATTCATTAGTTTAAGGCAGAGGCAGTTGTCAGTGGCAAAGTATGAAAGAGAATTTATCAGACTGAGTCGATATGGAAGAGAGATAGTTCCCACAGAAGCTGAGTGGTGCAAGAGATTCAAAGAAGGGCTAAATGACAACATTAAATTGCTTATTACTGCATTTAGGATCATGGACTTTGCTCAGTTGGTTGAAGCTGCACTAAAAGTAAAAAGGGTCAGAATTAATGAGTAGACCAAAAGGTATAGATAGCAGAAGAGAGGTCCGGGTCAGACCAGTTCATCCTCTACACCTGGTAAGAAGTTTAGAGGTCCTCCTACTCAGGGTTCTAGTCAGCCATAAGGTTAAGGCTAGTCCTAAAGGCCTAGATCTCAGTTCACACAGAGGAGAGGCCAGTCCACACCATCAGTGGCCAGCTCTTCAGGGACGTTGTATAGGGGACCAGCCCTAGCAGCCTCTTGGGCCAGTCCACACTGCCATGAGTGGCACAAGGGTGAATGTTGGTGAGTGACTGGGGGTTGCTTCTAGTGTGGGTCTACTGAGCACCAGATCAGAGATTGCCCAAGGAGGACTACTATAACTACTCCAGTACAAGCAGACAAACCTACCCCTACAGCTCAAAGGGGTAGAAGGCTGGGTAAATCTAAGGTAATTGGAACTTCACAAAGGCTGGTATCAGAGTCAGCTGAGAGGCTAGAGGCCACGGCACCAGTAAGGGCATATGATATAAGGGCTCAGAAGGAGCAGGATACTCTGGATGTTATAAGGGGTATGTTTTCTATCCATGATATGTCTATGCATACATTGGTGGATCCAGGATCCACACATTCTTACATTTGCATCAAGTTACCCGTGGAGATGGGAATTCAAGTTGAGGAAAGTGACCAAGATATTTTAGTCACTAACCCATTAGGCCACAGTGTGGTGCTAAATAGAGTGTGTAAAAGTTGCCCATTGAGGATTCAAGGGTATGAGTTCTCGGCAGACCTCATTGAATTGCCCTTCCATGAGTTTGATGTTATCCTTGGAATGGATTGGCTATCACATCATCAAGCAATTGTTGATTGTAGATTGAAGAGGATTACATTGAAAACTCCTGAGAATAATGAGATAACAGTTGTGGGGGAAAGGACAGATTTTCTATCTAATGTCATCTCAGCCACTGCTACAAGGAAATTAATGAGAAAAGGCTATGAAGCCTATTTGGCACATGTGGTTGATACTAGATGCTAAGCTTGACTCAGGTGACGCACTCCACCGTAAGTGATTTCCGATGTCTTCCCCGAAGAATTACATGGTTTGCCACTAGAAAGGGAAGTAGAATATGCTATGGAGATAATGTCGTACGACCAATCTCCAATGCTCTTTATAGGATGGCACCCACTAAATTGAAGGAGTTGAAAATCCAGTTGTAGGAGTTACTAGATAAGGGGTTCATACATCCTAGTGTGTCACCGTGGGGAGCTCCGATGCTATTTGTAAAAAAGAAGGATGGGACTTTGAGGCTATGCATTGACTACAGCGATTAAATAAAGTAAATGTGAAGAATAAATATCTATTGCCAGAATTGATGATCTGTTCGATCAATTGAAGGGAGCAGGTGTATTTTTTAAGATTGATCTCAGATCAGGGTATCATCAACTGAGGGTAAAGGATGCAAATGTGCCTAAGATGCCATTCAGGACCCAGTATGGGCACTATGAATTCCTGGTAATGCCATTTGATTTAACAAATGCACCAACAGCTTTCATGAACCTTATGAACCGTATCTTCCATCCATACCTAGATCGGTTTGTAGTGGTCTTCATTATTGATATACCGATGTATTCTAAGAACAGAGAAAAACATGATGAGCACTTGTGGATGGTTCTACATATACTGAGAGAGAAGAAGCTGTATGCCAAGCTATCCAAGTGTGACTTCTGGTTGAGTGAGATCTCTTTTCTTGGACACATAGTGTCAACTGATGGGATTAGAGTGGATCCCAAAAAGATAGAAGCAGTGATGGAATGGAAGCCTCCTAGAAATGCAACTGAAGTCAGAAGCTTTTTAGGGCTAGCTGGTTACTACAGAAGGTTTGTGAAGGGGTTTTCTCTAATAGCTGCTCCACTGACCAAGTTGCTACATAAGAATATAAAATTTGATTAGAATGAAAACTATCAAGTCAGCTTTGAGAGATTGAAGGCTATGTTGACAGAGGCACCAGTGTTAACACAGCGAATGTAGGGAAAAGACTTCATGGTCTACAGTGATGCTTCCCATAACAGGCTAGGGTGTGTTCTAATGCATGAAGGGAAAGTGGTCGCCTATGCTTCCAGGTAGCTAAGGCCACATAAGAAGAACTACCCCACCCATGATTTGGAGTTAGCAGCAATCATCTTCACATTGAAGATATGGAGACACTACTTGTATGGTAAAAGTGTTATATATACACATACCACAAAAGTCTGAAGTACTTGCCAACCTAGAAGGAGCTTAACCTTAAACAGAGGCGATGGATTGAGTTCCTGAAGGACTATGATTGCGTGATAGACTATCATCCTGGGAAGGCAAATGTAGTTGCTGATGCTTTGAGCAGAAAGTCCATTGCAGCTTTGAGATCACTGAATGCCCTCTTGCCCTTGGCTCATGATGGAGCTATTTTGGCTGAGTTGCAAGTAAAGCCAAATTGTTACAATGGATATAGGAGGGGCAGAAACAAGATGAGAAGTTAATGATGGTGATGGGAAAAATCACAGAGGGCAAGGAGGCAAAATATAAAGTGAAAGAGAATGGGTGCTTGTATTACAAAGGAAAAGTGCATATACCAGATGAAGAGGAAATGAAGACCAGTATTCTAAAAGAGGCACACAATAGTGTTTATGCTATGAACCCAGGAAGCACATGAAGGAGCGGAAGCATGAACAACATAAGTTTAGATCATTGAATTAAAAATTTTTCTTCTAGGGTCTCATGCATCATGCAAGATTCATTATTTATCTATTTGATTTCAATGTTAAACAGCATATTAAAACATTTTTAATATATTTTTAGATCTATATTTGCCATTTAAGATTTTAAAATTAACAGATTAATTCATTCGAACTCTAGATTAAATCAATAACAAGTGCACTAACCTTTTGATGTACTGTAGTTGTGTTTAGCACCTTTGGGAAGCACCTAGGACACCAGATGTTATCCCTCTAGCTTATCCACACCAAGATCACCAATGTCAGCCCCTTGAATAGCTTCTTAAGCCTTTTTAATTAATTAGAAATTCAGGTTTTACCTTTACAGAGATTACAGATGTATATTGGACACTAGAAACGATTTCTAGCAATTTTAATTCAAGAGAATGTTGGCAATTCTCTTTGAATTGATGAGAGATGAAAAAGAAGAGAGAAACAATGAGGCAAGGGTGGTGGCACAAAAGAAAGAATGGCAGATTATTATTTTTCTTTTTCATCCTTTCCCTTATATAGCTAGGTCACCACTTAAAACCCTTGCCACATATCATTTTCTGATAGGCTCTTGGTTTAATTGACCTAATCACATTGTGCCAAGTGTCAAACTAAGATTTAATCTTGTCTTTGATCATCTTACATGATTAAAAGATAATTGGCAAGCTTATGTATAGTGCCATGTGTCACCATCTCATGGTGCCACATGTCACCATGTGAAATGACCAAAATACCCTTGTGTCTTAATTTTGAGTTATCAACCCAAAATAATTATTTCTCTTCTTCTAATCAATTTATATCAAATATAAATTAATTAATTAATCTCTATTAATTAATTTCTCATAATTGAATTCATATTTAAACACTTTAAATATAAATTTAACTTATACTATACATCCAATAACCTAGATTTGGTTTCAAGTCATGCTAGGGACTTTGCAATCTAATTACAAATCAAACCTATTTGATTAATCAATTAAACTCTTTAATTAATTAATTAAATCACATTTAACTTGGTGATTAGTTGTGTATGTGTGAGACTTACTAGGCTCATCACTAATTGGCAATGAGATATGATATCAACTCTTAATATCATCAGAACTCTTTCTTACTATAAATGATTTCTCTAAATCATTTTAAGCAGCTCATAGACTATGGTTAACACCTGGCATAGCATGCCATAGCCACCCAATTAATAATAAGATTTACCTTAAATGAACCTATAATCATATATTACCATGCATTAGAATCTCTCTGTTACAAAATCCCAATTTGAGCTGGAGTCATGGTTTATGTCAAACCCCATTTGCTATGAATATTACGTTCTCTTTTAATTCCAATTCTTGATTAAAAAGATTTTCTCATCAGAAACTCTTTTCTGATTAAATCTATCTGTCCTAGTCAGGAACTTGAAACATTAATAATAATTAAATGAACATAGGATTTTATCCCTATTTACTTAGGGTAACAGATTCCATCTTGATCAACACCTACCTCCATATATAACTAGTATGAGACAACACATGCCCATATACCCATACACAGTACAAGTATGAATGCAATATCAAACTCAAACCACCTATATACAAGATAACTGTGCTATCTCAGGTTTAAAGATTATGTGCACTGATATGATTTATGACAATGCATTGACAAGAGTAAACTCCATGTGCTTGTCATAAATGTCATTGGTTCGGCCTACTTATCATGCATAAGTGCCTATCATGTTTGTTATATGGTATGAGACTCATCATTCCATCTTATTTATATCTCATATAAATACATTGGGAACAAACATGAATACAATCTTTCTGGATAAGTCATGTCCTGTGTGAAGTATCCTCGATTGCGAACCAATTTATGATACTTTGTACTAGAAATACTATCACTCATATTCTTAGCAACTTAAGAATAGAATTTCTAACAAAATATCAATGGACCTTTTCTATTACACTTAAATATGTTATGCAAACGAAAAAGTGAAAATGTCTTTTATTAATAAAACATGTACAAGATACATACTAAATGATATGCTCTAGGGCATACTACTAACAATCTCCCATTAGCACTAGAGCCATTCATTACAATATCTTATACCTATCTTTTGAAGATGTCGGTCTAGCTGAGTTTGTAACATAGGCTTAATGAATGGATCAACTGGATTCTCAACTGATGCTATTTTCTGCATGGCTACATTTCTTCGCCCAACTATCTCTCTAATAATGTGTGATAGCGCCTTTCTATGTGTTTGGATATCTGGTGAGACCGGGGTTCCTTAGCGTGTATGACTGCTCCATTATTGTCACAGTAGAGTGGAACTACTGACTCAATGGAAGGAACTACTGTAATTTCTGTCACGAACTTCTTTATCTAAACAGCTTCGTTTGCAGCATTTGATGCAGCAATATACTCAGCCTCTATAGTGGAATCTGCAGTCGTACTCTATTTTGGAACTCTTCCAACTGATTGCACCTCCATTACAAATGAACACATACCCAGAGGTAGACTTTCTATCATCGATATCTGATTGAAAATCAGAATCAGTATAACCATCCAACTGTAAGTCACCACCTCCATATATCAAGAATAAATCCTTAGTTCTTCTCAAGTACTTAAGGATATTCTTGACAGCTATCCAATGTTCCAAACCTGGATTGGATTGATACTTGCTAGTCAAACTAATAGCATATGCAATATCCGGCCTAGTACACAACATTGCATACATCAAACTTCCAATAGCCGAAGCATATGGAATCCTGGCCATTTAATCTCTTTCTTCAAGTTTCTTTGGAGATATCTCTTTAGAAAGGTGGATACCATGTCTCACTGGTAACAATCCTCTCTTGGAATCAAGCATGTTAAACCTCTTTAACACCTTTTCCAAGTATAGACTTTGGTATAAACCAATTATTCTTTTCACTCTATCTCTATAGATGCGAATCCCAAGAATATAGGTTGCCTCCCCTAAGTCTTTCATGGAGAATGTATTTGACAACCATACCTTTACAGTTGTCAACATACTTGTTTCATTACCCATCAACAGAATGTCATCCACATATAAGACAAGAAAAGTGATAGCACTATCACCAGCCTTCTTATATACACATGGCTTATCCTCATTTTTGATAAAACCAAATGACTTAATGGCTTTATCAAAACGGATGTTCCAACTTCTCGAAGCTTGTTTCAACCCATAAATGGATCGCTTTAGCTTGCATACTTTTGAACCATCTTGGGATTCAAAACCCCTAAGTTGTTCCATGAAAATGTTTTCTTCAATATATCCATTAAGAAAAGCTGTTTTGACATCCATCTGCCAAATCTCAAAATCATAGTATGCAGCTATTGCTAATAGAATCCTAATTGATTTAAGCATGGCAACAGGTGAGAAAGTCTCCTCATAGTCGATTCTTTACCATTGGTGAAACTCTTTCACTACTAGCCCTACTTTATAGGTCTCTACCTTTCCATCAAAACCAATTTTCTTCTTGAAAATCCATTTGTTCCCTATAGGTACAATACCTTCAGGTGGGTCAACAAGAACCCAAAATTGATTCTTATACATGGAATCAATCTCGGATTTCATAGCATCAATCCATTTTGAAGAGTCTATGTCTGATATAGCTTCTTCATAGGTAAGTGGATCATCTCCATGATCTACTTCTTCATGAGTAAACAACTCTTGTTCTTCTTCATGAAGGAAACCATATCTCACTGGAGATACCCTGGTTGTTCTACAAGGAACAGCTCTAGATGTTTCATCAATAGGTGTAGGTTGATTAGATGGATCCATATCCATTTGATCTGTTGGTTGGTCAGAATTCTCCAATTCTAACTCTATTTGCCTTCCTTTGCCTCCTTCTTGAACAAACTATTGTTCAAGAAATGTGGCATCTCTACTTACCACAACCTTTTATGATGTAGGCAAATAAAAATAATATCCAAAACTATCTTTTGGATATCCAACAAATCGACTCTTTTCTGATCTGGTTTCCAATTTATCAATGTTCAGCTTTTTCGTATAAGCTGGACAACCCCAAATCTTAACATGCTTAAGACTTAATTTTCTTCCATGCCATATCTCATAAGGTGTGGAAGATACTGATTTTGATGGAATCCTATTCAGAACATACAAAGCTGATTCTAATGCAAATCCCCAAAAGGAGATTGGCATATCAGTATAGCTCATCATACTACGTACCATATCCAATAGGCTATGATTTTTCCTTTCAAATACACCATTCAGCTGTGGTGTTCCTGCAGGAGTCAACTGGGAAACAATACCATGTTCTTTCAAGTATTCATCAAATTCAGTACTCAAGTATTCACTTCCTCGATCTGATCGAAGAGCTTTAATACTTTTTCCTATTTGATTTTCTACTTCAGATTTAAATTCTTTCAACTTTTCAAAGGATTCATGTTTGTATTTCATCAAATACAAATGCCCAAACCTTGATTTATCATCAGTAAAGGTAATAAAATAATGAAAACCGCCTCTAGCCATTTCTTTAAATGGACCACATACATCACTATGTATTAGCTCCAAAATATTTTTAGCACTTAGCCCTTGTCCAACAAAGGGTGATCTGGTCATTTTGCCTTGAAAGCAGGATTCACAAGTTGGAGCAGGTTCAGAACCTAATGGGGATAGAATCCCCATTTTCTCCAGTTTTGCAATCCTATCTTCTGTAACATGACCTAATCTTAAGTGTCAAATATATTTTGAACTTGAGTTGATTTTCACCATGGCACTTAAGATTAAGTGCCAAATATATTTTGAACTTGATTTCCAGTTTTGCAATCCTATTTTTTGCAACATGACCCATACACAGTACAAGTATGAAAGCAAAGATCAAACTCAAACCACCTATATACAAGATAATCTGTTACTCAGTCTAAAGATTATATGCACTTATATGATTTATGACAATGCATTGACAAGAGTAAACTCCATGTGCTTGTCATAAATGTCACTGGTTCGGCCTACTTATCATACATAAGTGCCTATCATGTTTGTTATATGGTATAAGAGTCACCATTCCATCTTATTTATATCTCATATAAATACATTGGGAATAAACATGAATACAATCTTTCTGGATAAGTCATGTCCTGTGTGAAGTATCCTCGATTATGAACCAATTTATGATAGTTTGTGCTAGAAATACTATCACTCATATTCTTAACAACTTAAGAATAGAATTTCTAACAAAATATCAATGGACCTTTTCTATTACACATAAATATATTATGTAAACGGAAAAGTGAAAATGTCTTTTATTAATAAAATAAGTACAAGATACATAATAAATGATATGCTCTAGGGAATACTACTAACAGCACAAAAATGTACCATGATTTGAAGCCTTATCACAGGTGGCCTAGTATAAAGAAGGACATAGCTGACTATGTGACTAAATGTTTGACATGTCTACAAGTCAAAGCAGAACATTAAGTTCCATCAAGTTTATTACAGCCTATAAGCATACCTGAATGGAAATGGGATCGGGTCACCATAGATTTTTTTAGTGGTTTACCTCTCACCTAGAAGAAGCGTGATCCAGTATGGGTGATAGTGGATAGACTGATAAAATCAGCTCATTTTCTGCCAGTTAGAACTAACTATCCACTAGAGAAGCTAGCAAAATTGTACATCAGTGAGATAGTTAGACTGCATGGAATCCCACTTTTCATCATATCTGATCAGGACCTGAGGTTTACATCCAGATTTTGGAAGAAGTTGCAAGAAGCCTAGGGCACATAACTCTATTTTAGCACGGCTTTTCATCCTCAAATGGGATGGACAGTCAAAATGAGTAATTCAGTCCTTGAGGATATGCCGAGGAGTTGTGTTATTGATTTTTGAGGAAAGTTAGGATAGATACCTCCCACTGGCAAAATTTGCTTACAACAATAGCAACCAGAGTAGCATTCAGATGGCTCCATATGAGGCATTGTATGGGAGGAAGTGTAGAACACCACTATGTTGGATAGAATTAGATGAAGATAAGCTTATGGGACCAGACCTGGTAAAACAAACTGAAGAAAAGGTTAAATTAGTGAAAGCTAATTTGAAGGTTACCTCGGACAGACATAAATCTTATGCTAACTTGAAGAGAAAAGATATAGAATATGAAGTTAGCGACAAGGAGTTTCTCAAAGTCTCACCATGGAAGAAGGTATTAAGATTTGGAAGAAAGGGTAAGTTAAGCCCTTGGTTCATTGGCCCATATGAAGTCATTGAACGTGTGGGTCCAGTGGCCTACAGGCTAGCTTTACCACCAGAGCTGGATAAGATCCACAATGTGTTTCATGTGTCTATGCTGAGAAGGTACAGATCAGACCCTTCATATGTCATCTCCATAGAAGAGATTGAAATACAATCAGATTTGACATATGAAGAGGAACCAATAAATATCCTGTCTCGGGAAGTGAAAGAATTGAGGAACAAGCAGATTCCACTAGTGAAAGTGTTTTGGAGGCACCACAACACCGATGATGCAACTTGGGAATGTGAAGATACAATGAGGCAACAGCTCCCTCAACTGTTTGAATCAGGTAAATTTCGAGGATGAAATTTTTATTAGAGGGGAAGAGCTGTAACACCCTCACTTTAGATAGTCCATACATTCTACTGTTTTAGTGACTAATGTCTATCCAGACAGTCAGAATGTCTAGAACTATATCTAAACTAGAGTAAGGAGTCATAAATAACACAAATAATGATAAGAAAAATTAAGGAAAAAATTTAAGAAATGAAATGCAATAAGGTTAAATGAGCCGGGGCTACAGCGATGGGTAACCCTAATAGGAAGCGGCTGTGAAAACAGTTGCCAAACCTAGACCCATAGGGAAACCCTATGAAATAATTTTTCAGACTCTAGTGAAGAGTTATTGAGGCTTAGATGGCAATAAAATGCCAAGAAAATGCTAAAAAAAGTTTCTAAATCGGTACAGACAATTTTAGCTCATTAAGCAAAACGAAGAGCATTTTGATCATTTCACTTTCAAAGATGACTTTTAACCAACTTTTCCATTCAAATAAGTGAGATTTATGACATAAAATGTAAATTAATATTGATGAAAATTTTATTAAAAATAAGCCAAAAAAAAGGAAGAACAAAAAATAAAACAAAAATGAAATTTAACTCAATTATGACATAAGCATGACCAAGGATGATGCAATTAAATAATTTTCCACCAATCATAATTAGATAACCATAAGTATAAAAGGTGAAAGGAAATAAATAAAATTTAAAAATGCCATCTTCTTCCTTGTCCCAAATGTTGGCCGAACCACACCCTTGAGAGAAATCTCCATGGTTATCTACATAAGCTTCCTTCCATAGCTAATCCTACCATAAAAACCCTTCTTGCCTTCACAAAAATTAACCCTTGCACCTTGAGCAAACTTGAGGTAGCAAAAAGAAGAAGAAAAAAAGAAGTTTAACAAGTTGGGATTTGGCTCACTAAGAGGTTAGTGTCAAATCTTTCTTCTCTCTCTCTTAATTCTTATTTAGGCACTTGATTTAAGTTAGAAATTGCAAGACAATGAAATGAAATCCACATGTATGTATACCCCATAATTTTGGCAGCCATGGGTATGTTAGGATTATAATGGTTTTTAATTTAATTTAGGTTGATTTTTGATGAGTTTGTTGAGTATATATGAATTTAGGCCTTAATTTTCATGTGTGGTGGAAGATTGAAATGTTGGGAATTAGGGTTTTGAGCCAAATTAGGGCTTTGCCAAATTGATGGTGAACTGGTGTTCTAGTGGTCAATTAGTGACCATTTGAGGTAAATTGACCTTAATTTGGAGTGAATTGTGGCATTGGATTTGGAAGTAGAGGTGCTGCCCTAGGTGCCAAGAATTCTGGACTTGAGTCTAGTGGGTTTGGACAGCCCTAACTTGATTTGTGTAGCTTTAATTGGTACAAAGCCAATTAGAGGTGAAACTAGAGACATAATGCTACATTTTTTATGAAGAGATCCTGCCCAGAAAACCAACTTAAGGTGATCTAAAATTTGCCTAAATCCGAGTAACCAAAATTCTGGACCTAGAAAATGACTAAATGAATAGTGTTTATTCAATTGGCCATAACTTTGTGTAGAGAGGTCCAAATGATCTGATTTTTAAACCTATGGAAAGCTTAGACAATTTAGAACAACTTTGATGGAGAACAGAAACCCAAAATCTGACCATAACCAATTCAAATTGCTAGCCAAAATTAGGATACTAAAACCGCCAAAACCAATTTTGCCCAAAAAATCTGGGAATGTACCAATCTGGCCAGTTATGGTAAAAATGCCATAACTTGAGCTACAAAACCCCAAATAGAGTGATCCAAAAAGGAAATTAAGAAGACACATTAAGTAACAACTTTGATGAAGAAATTTTCGCCAAATTACCACTGTAGATTGATTCAATGGAATAGTAAACCTAAGTGACCTAATTTGAATTTTTGGAATTTCTTCCAATGAGCTTTGAATTGAAATTGGCAACTATTGCCAACAAATGTAAAATCCAAAATGTGATATTTTGGTGTAATTAGAACTAGTATACCTATTAATTATGAAAAAGTCAATATTTTTGCATGAATAGTAAGGTAAATAGTAACCACCAAACATCAAATGCAAAGAACTAAATAATTAACTTTGTCAACATACCCTAGTATGCCTAATATGATTGGTTTGGATAGGTTGGTATGCCAATAGGGTTTTGATAGCAGTATTGCATATAGCTTTGTGCCATTCTGTGATTTATGGCATAAAATGCCATTTTGTGATATCATGGCTTTTGGCCATTTTGTTATATTTGACATATCCAGCTTTATGCCCTATGTTTATTATGGCTAGTTAGCCATTCTGTTGCACACCTGACAGACACTATGTGACCGATGGTGTGACAGCCCGAGGTACATGGTACCCAATGCCAGTTTACTCGTTTATCTAGTTTAGTCAATTGGTATGGGTTACTTGGGCAACCAAAATAAATCTTAATAATTTATTACCAAATAATGAATATAAAAAGTACTAAATTAATAATATTACTAATAATTACCAAAATTTCAGTCTGCATGAATTAAAAACATAATTTCTACATATTTATTTATTTAGTTTATTTTTATTTTTATATTAGCATCACTAAGCTGTATTGCTTAGCGCGTCTCTATTTGCCACGCGTAGGTACTGGAGATACAAAGCGAGAGCCCAATAGACTATAGACTAGGAGTAGAGATTTTCAATCTGCATTGGGTCCACTTGTCACGTCATCTAGCAGTGCTTTTTAGTAGGACCACTAGGCTTCATTTGTATTTTGTATTTTTGTACTTTGTAGATAGACATTAATTTCTGTCATGTAAGTTATAATGAAATTATGAACCGATGTAATTACCTGTAAATTATGTTAACAAAATTTGAGTATTTCTTTATGCAATTGAGCGTAAGTATGATATGAATAGAATATAATGGAATTGAGTTTGAAATATTGAGATTATTGAAATTGTGTTGATATTTGTTGGAGTTGTGGATATGATAAGTATATTGGGAGTATTTTCAATAGGTTTTGAAGAACTGTTTTTTCAATATTTAGTCGGCACTCTGCCGAATTTTCTATAAAATTTTTGAAATCCCAAATAAATAAAAAATTTCAATTCAAGATATAATTTCACTTAGAAGCTTTTTGTTAATCAATTAAGAACTAGAGATTGAGATAAGATAAGATAAGGTGTTCTGGCACATTGTGTGACATGTCTTGCTCGGCTACACTGTAGAAGGGTGAGGGGTGTCACACACACACACACACACACACACACACACACACACACACACACATATATATATATATATATATATATATATATATATATATATATATATATATATATATATTCGAATCATAATCTATTGCTAACTTTTTAAAACTTAAACTATTATTTTACATTAAACTAACTATTTCTATTAAACTTAGATTTCTAATTTACATTAAATTTATTTTCTTCCTTAATTTATATTTTTAATTTTTTTCTTTTTAAAATTTTTATTTTAGTATTATAAATTTATATTATATTTTCTTTACAATCTTTAGTATTATATATTAATAAGTTAAATATTAACAATAAATCGCTCTTTTTTCTTATAGTATATGAAAATTTTATCCTAAAGTATAAAAATATCACAAAAAAACTACCCAATAACACATGCGTGCATACTTAAACAAAGATTTCATCAACTTTCAACAAACATAAACATATTAAACACTCAAATATATAAACACATTACATGTTTATTTTCTTAAACAAGCAAAAAATGCACCTATTATGTGAGAGTATAATATTTCTTCAAAAATAACTTCTTCTTAGCTCTTTCAACTAAAGAAAAAGACAACATTTTTCTTTGCTGAACTACCCACTGAAGATCCTCTTCCACTTGTTGGTCCACCAAGCAGCAAGTTGGCTTCACCACCTAGTTCAACGAGCAACTAGTCCACAAGAACGGAGAAGAGAGGAATGAGAGAATTGCAATAAGAGAGTGTTTGAGGTTTTGGGTTAGTGAGATGTATAAATGAAAAATTGGTGTGATAGTTGAATTTCACTGACGCTACTTTTACTAGCGTCTTGCATGCCGAGCAATGTGACCCCATATTCGTGCGATGTCGAGAAGCGTGGATGCTTCTTTCATTGGAATCCTAACCTACAACACCATTATCAATAGTGTCCAGCCTACATGACTTGATGGCTTGCAGAGATTCTCTGTAAATGGCTTTTGAACGCTTTTATGGATAGTGTCCTAATGTTGGACGCTAATATGACTAGTGTCCCGATACCATATATAACACCCTAAATTTTTAAATAATTACTTTGTGTTAATACTAAAGAATTCATTAATATAATTGTTTAAGTGATCGAATCAACCTTCTTCTTGCCTAAGCGCATGATGATATCAGTGGATTTGTGAGTAGATATTTATTTTATTTATAATTTTAATATTATTATGCACACAAGGCATACTCATGCATTCACTTATAATTATATGTATATAGCTAGTATAGCACACTTTGTGTTGCATTATTATTTGATGAAATTATTGTGGGTGTCACCTTATGATAATTTGGAGCTGTGTGCATGTGTCAACATACGTGAGGTGTGGTACTGGATATGGGTAGGACGGGTAGATTGGCTTGAGCTAGTCTCGCTTGGGGCCTGGTCCTTTTTGTGATAAGTCAAGGTAAGTACAACTTTGAGTTGATCTCACTGGCCTTCACATTTGGATTATTAAGAGAAAGTCTGGCTCGAGTTGATCTCGCTAGCAAAGGTTGAAATTAAGAGAGCTGTATAGGGGATCAACTCTCATATATATATTTGATTGATGTGACATACGAGTGTGTGAGTACTCTAAATTATTCTTTATATGAATATTATTTGAACTTGGTTGAATGTGTTGATATATGCTACATTTCATCCTTAGGGATGCATTAGCCCTAGATAGTTATAGAAATTGTATTTAAAATCAATATCTTACTTTATGAGTCGAACGCTCACACCTGTTCACCCTATTTTTTTCTAAGTTATAGGAGATTTTCTTTCTTTGTAATTAACCTGCTTCCTTCCTCGCAGGTTTACTAGCAGTAAATATCAGTATTTCATAGTATTGATTAAAAATCTAGACTCTACATGTGCTAGGAATATTTGGCATTAGACTATAAAATATTGTTTGTTTTGAAATTATGAACCTATATTTATGCATGTGTGGCTGAATGGGATGAATATATACCTTGGATGAGGGAGCTAAGCCCCCGTTTGATATAATTATTATATTGAGAATTGTGAGGATGAGCAAAGCTCCCCAAAATTATATATTTTGTGATCAAATGTCAGGTGAGCTAAAACTCCCCATTGGGTAGTCCAGTTTATGGCCGAACTCTATCCGATTGATTTCTTAAAAATGGGCTCTAGATATGGGCTTCATGGTTGGGCTAAAATCAGTTAGGCTTACTACGGGCTTTTGGGGCTTTATGCTGATCCAAGTTCTAATGTTAGTCCAATCCATAATTTGGGTCATGACAAAGTTAGTATCAAAGCTTAGGCTCTAGATTCATGGAAAAGTGTATACCTAAAGTTGTCATATGTGGAGTATAGGTTCCTGTTTCATCTTTTTCTGTAACTCTTTGTTTTTAGACTCTGCATTATTCTTTTAGTAGTGTAAGAGTGCTTTAGTTTAATGTCTCAGCCTTCATGGAGTACATGGTGATGTGAACTTGAGTTAGCAGATATGTTGAGGTCTGCCAGGGGGATACATACTTTAAGAAATGTCATATTTCTATCAAAATAGGGCTAATTAGCATGCCTATCTAGTGTTAGGCACGAGTACATAAATGTGAGTTATGACAGTATAGCTGCCCTAGATGGAGGTAAGGGTACCACTGCTAGCAGTTATCAGTGGACAGCCCAGTTAGGGCAAGTTTATGGTATTTGTCGACACCATATTTTGGCCGATCCCCAAAATACTTTGAAACCGATCCCCGGTGCTAAGTTTCCTCGGAGTAGCTAATCACGTTTCCGATCCCTCTTTGGTAGGCGCTCACATTTCCGTCCTCTCCTCGCAAAGACGTGAATCAATGATAAGTCTCGCATCCCTTGAAACTCACCGATCTCTCAAATCATTTACCGATCCTTCAAACCCGTTGCGGATTTAGGACACATCAAGAATATTCCGATCTCTGTTGATAAATGAAGTGAACTAGCACTAGATCTTTTCCTACCAGTTTATTGCCGACCTCCTTTCCGAAAGTTTAAGAGCTAAAGTTTTGGTTCGATTCCGATCTTAAGTGTTCGAGTTAAATTTTCGGTCAAGTTA